>NC_052165.1:3493606-3543651 GCF_902713615.1 Scyliorhinus canicula | reverse complement strand
TCTCTTCCTGGACTCCCGGGTCCCCCGAAACCGCAAAGATTGCCACCTCCAGGCTCATTACCACCCCAGTTTTTAATACCTGGGACATGACATCTTTGAATCCCTGCCAATACCCCCTGAGTTTAGGGCACGACCAGAACATGTGTACATGGTTAGCCGGCCCTCCGGCGCATCTAGCACACTTGCCCTCCAGCCCAAAGAATCTGCTCACCCGGGCCACCGTCATGTGGGCCTGGTGCACGACCTTAAACTGGATCAGGCTGAGCCTGGCGCATGTTGCGGTCGTGTTTACTCTGCTCCGGGCTTCTGCCAAAATACCGTCCTCCAGCTCCCCCTCGAGCTCCTCCTCCCACTTAAGCTTCAGGTCCTCGGTCTGCGTAACCTCAGCTCCCATTAGTTCCTTGTAGATGTCTGAAACTCTACCCTCTCCCACCTCTCCCCTAGAAACTACCCTGTCCTGCCTCCTCTTCGGCGGGACGTGGGAAGGACGGCACCAGTCTGCGTACAAAATCCCTCACCTGAAAGTATCTAAAGTCGTTCCCTGTCGCCAGCCCAAACTTCTCCTCCAGCGCCCCCATGCTCGTAAAGCTTGCTTCTAGGAACAGAACCCCCATCCTCACAATCCCCGCCCTCCTCCACAGTCGATGCCCCCCGTCCATGTTCCCCGGGGCAAATCGGTGGTTGCCGCAGATTGGGGTCCACACCGATGCTCTTACCTCCCCTACATGCCTCCTCCACTGGCCCCAGATCCGAAGAGCCGCCACCACTATCGGGCTGGTGGAGTCCCATGCCGATGGAAGCGGCAGAGGCGCCGTGACCAGGGCTGCTAAGCTAGTGCCCCTGCACGAAGCTGCCTCCATCTGCTCCCAAACCGACCCCGCACCTACCATCCATTTCCTTATCATCGCTATGTTGGCTGCCCAGTAATAGTTGCTGAAGTTCGGCAACGCCAGCCCCCCTTCTCCTCTGCTCCTTTCAAACATCACCCTCTTCACCCGTGGGGACTTCCCTGCCCATACAAATCCCAGAATAATTTTATTCAGCCTCTTAAAGAAGGACCGCAGGATAAAGATGGGGAGACACTGAAAAACAAACAAGAACCTCGGGAGAATCGTCATCTTAACAGTCTGCACCCTCCCCGCCAGTGACAGCGGGAGCGCATCCCAACTCCGGATCTCCAACTCACTCATTCCACCAGTCGGCACAGGTTGAGCTTATGCAACCAGCCCCAGTCCCGTGCCACCTGAATTCCCAAATATCGGAAACTCTCCCCCACTCCCCTGGACGGCAACCCCTTCAGCCTACTCTCCTGCCCCTTCGCCTGAATTACAAACAACTCGCTCTTAGTCATGTTCAGTTTGTATCCGGAGAACCGGCCAAATTCCCTCGGGGTTGCCATACCGCCCATCCCCACCATTGGGTCTGATACATATAACAGCAGATCATCCGCGTATAACGAGATTTATGTTCCACTCCACCTCCGGACCAGCCCTTTCCAGCCCCTAGAAGCTCTCAGTGAAATTGCCAGCGGCTCTATGGCCAGCGCAAACAGCAGTGGGGAGAGACGGCAGCCCTGTCTTGTCCCACGGTGTGGTCTTAAGTAGTCCGATGTCGTCCTGACACTCGCCTCCGGGGCCTGATACAATAGCCTAACCCGAACCGTCCTCGTACCTCCCACAGATAATCCCACTCGACCCGGTCAAAAGCCTTCTCAGCATCCATGGCTACCACAACCTCTACCTCCCTACTCTCCGGGGGCATCATAATCACGTTGAGCAGCATTCTTATGTTGGCCACCAGCTGCCTCCCCTTTACAAACCGATTTGGTCGTCCACAATTACATCCGGTACACAGTCCTCATTTCTGGTCGCCAGAATCTTGGCCAGTAACTTGGCATCTACATTGATCAAGAAGATCGACCTGTATGACCCACAGGCTTCCGGATCCTTATCCCGCTTCAGAATGAGCGTGATGGTGGCCTGCAACGTCGGGGGGTAAACCCCCTCTGTCTCTTGCCTCGTTAACGACCCTGACCAGCACCGGCCCCACTATCCCGGCAAATTTTTTGTAAAAATCCACCGGATACCCATCTGGCCCCGGGGCTTTACCCGACTACATGACCTTCAGGCCCCCAAATACCTCTTTGATCCTGACCTGGGCCCCCAGTCCGTCCACCAACCCCCCTCCCCACTCTTGGGAAGGTCAGTCCGTCCAGGATTCTCCTCATTCCTCCCATCCCCCCACCACCCCACCCCGGTCCCCTGGGTGGTTCCGAAGTGTACAGCTTCCTATAAAAGTCCCTAAAGACCTTGTTCAGCCCTGCTGGATCACCCACTAGATTGCCTTCCCCATTCACTACCCTCCCTATTTCCCTAGCCGCTTCCCTCTTTCTCAGTTGCTGCGCAAGCATTCTACTGGGGCCGGTTTAGCTCACTGGGCTAAATCGCTGGCTTTTAAAGGAGACCAAACAGGCCAGCAGCACGGTTCGATTCCCGTACCAGTCTCCCCGGACAGGCGCTGGAATGTAGCGACTAGGGGCTTTTGAAGCCTACTCGTGACAATAAGCGATTTTCTATTTTCTACTGGTCTTCTCCCCATGCTCATACATCGCGCCTGTTACCTTTCTAAGCTGCTCTACAGCCTTGCCTATAGTCAGCACCCCAAATTCGGCCTGCAGCCTCTGTCGTTTCCTGAGTAACTGTGGCCTCGGTAATTCCAAGTAACTCCTGTCCGTCTGTAGAATTTCCTTAATCAGTCGGTCCGTCTCTGCCCTATCTCTGTACGCCCAGATTGAAATCAGCTCCCCTCTCACCACTGCCTTCAGTGCCTCCCAGAGCACCCCTGCCGAGACTTCTCCAGTATCGTTCACCTGCAGGTAATTCTGCATGCATTTCCTCAGCCTCTCACACACCGACTCGTCCGCGAGTAGTCCAACTTCCAGCCTCCATGGTGGGCGCTGAAAGCTGTCCTTACAAAACTGCAGGTCTACCCAGTGCGGAGCATGATCCAATATGGCAATTGCTGAATATTCTGCCCCCACCATTCCGGCCAGCAGGTCCCTACTCACAACAAAGTAGTCAATTCAGGAATACACCTTGTGGACGTGGGAGTAATACGAGAACTCCCTCGCTGTCGGCCGGCTAAATCTCCACGGATCTGCTCCCCCATTTGCTCCATGAACCCTCTCAGTTCCTTTGCCATCGCTGGCAACCTACCTGTTCTTGAGCACGACCGGTCCAGGCTCGGGTCCAGGACTGTATTAAAGTCCCCGCCCATGATCAACTTACGCGAGTCCAAGTCGAGGATCTTCCCTAGCATCCTCCTAATAAAATCCACATCGTCCCAATTAGGGGCATACACACTGACCAGGACTACTCTCACCCCTTTGAGCTTACCCCTCACCATAACGAACCTGCCACCCCCAACCACGACTGTGCCCTCCGCCTCAAATTGTACCCTTTTATTAATCAGGATCGCAACCCCTCTCGTCTTAGACTCAAGCCCCGAATGAAAGACCTGACTGACCCGCCCTTCCTTAACCTAACCTGGTCTGCCATTTTCAGCTGCGTCTCCTGCATCAAGACTATGTCCGCCTTCAGAAACCGCAGATGCGCAAATACACGCCCTCTTCACTGCCCGTTTAACCTTCTAACGTTCCAGATCAGCCTGGTTGGGGGGCACTTCGCCCCTGCCCCCCCCCCCCCCCCCCCCCCCCCCCCCCCCTTTGCCGATCAGCCATCCCGTTTCCTTGGCCAGCCCCCAGCCATGTGTCACGCTTCCTCTGGCCCGCCTCCTGGCCAGCTCCACCCATGACCTCCTCACTGTTACCATGCCCAGTTTCCATCCCCGTCAGCAGAACAACCCCCCCCCCCCCCCCCGCAAAGGTTAGGAAGTGGGCAGTGGAGGAGAGGTCGCTGTGGGGAGGGATGGAGGAGGCCTCATGCAGAGGGTCAGGTTTGAAGGCATTATTGCTGGTGCCTCTTCTGTTCTTGCCGGCCTGGTACTCCATGGACCCTCTAGTGGTATCAGCGCTGAGGGTGTGGAACCAGTGCCAACAGCACTTTAAGATCGAAGGCAGGTCATTCTGGGCACTGATTTGCAGCTATCATAGGTTTATCCTGGCTGGACTGGACTCTAAATTCAGGATGTGGGAGCAGGCGGGGATAGAGAGAGACCATCGGTGGAGGAGGTAAGACAGAAGTGGAAGGAGGAGCTGGGGTGGGTCTTTGAATCTGGGATACGGAGTGAGGCACCGTGTAGGGTAAATCATCCTCATCACATGCGAGGCTGAGTCTCATCCAGTTTAAGGTGGTGCATAGGACTCACAGGACGGTGTCCGGCATGAGTGGGTTCTTTCCCAAAGTAGGGGATGGATGTGAGAGGTGTGGGGGCGGCGAAACACGTCCACATTTTCAGGGCATGTCCGAAGCTGGAGGGGTTTTGCAGAAACAAGGGCGAAGATTTTACGGGTACAAGTAGCTCCAAGCCGGTGCGAGGCAACATTTGGAGTTTCGGAGGATCTGGGAGTGCAGGTGAGGAGAGGGCATCTTTTATTTATTTTTTAGAATAAATTTACAGTAGCCAATTAATTTTTTCCCATTAAGGACCAATTTAGCGTGGCCAATCCACCTACCCTGCCCATCTTTGGGTTGTGGGGGTGAAACCCACGCAGACACAGGGAGAATGTGCAATCTTCACACGGATAGTGACCCAGAGCTGGGATCGAACCAGGTCCTCGGCGCCATGAGGCAGCAGTGCTAACCATTGCACGCACTTGCAGGAGAGGCTGACATGTTGGCCTTTTCCTCTCGGTTAGTCTGAAGGCGAATAGTACTTGAATGTCAGGATGCAGGGCCACCTATAGCAAGGGTTTGGGATAGCAACGTGGCAGAGTTACTGTTAGAGGTGCGAAAGAGCAGTTCATCTCGAGCTGGAAGCCGTTCATAGACTTCAAAATGTCAGCGGGTGGCAGATGGGGTATGTTGGGGGAGGTTTGGTTTTGGGGTTGTTATTAAAATCAAAGCGGGGCAGAGGGAGTGGGATAGGACATGGAGATGGAGGGGGGGGGGGGTGTTTGGATGAGGTTACTGTTTGATGAGAATCGGTGTTGCTTTTTCTTGTATATATGAAAATGCCTCTTAATAAAAATATATTTTTAAAAGATGCTTTTGCTGGATTTGGACAGGCTGAGTGAGTAGGCACATGCAGTATAATGTGGATAAATGTGAGGCTTTCCACGTCGGAGCAAAAATAGGACGGCAGATTATTATTTGAATGGGTGTAAATTGAGAGAGGCGGATACTCAGCGAGACCTTGGTGTCTCCGTGTATCAGTCGCTGAAGATAAGCGTGCAGATACAGCAGGCAGTAAAGAAGGCAAATGGTATGTTGGCCTTCATAGCGAGAGGATTTGAGTGTAGGAATAGAGATGTTTTACTGCCATTGTACAGGGCATTGGTGAGGCCACACCTGGAGTAGTGTGTGCAGTTTGGGTGTCCTTATTGTAGAGAGGATGTGATTGCTATGGAGAGAGAGTGCAGCAAAGGTTTACCCGGCTGATTCTTAGGATGAGGAGAGACCAAGTCGGTTAGGATAATATTCATTGGAGTTTAGAAAAGTGAGAGGGGATCTCATAGAAACTTATAAAATTCTAACAGGATTAGACAAGGTAGATTCAGAAAGAATGTTCCCGGTGGTGGGGTGTCAAGAACTAGGGGTCATAATACTAGTAATAATAGTTTGAGGATAAGGGGTAAACCTTTTTAGGACTGAGGTGAGGACAAACTTCTTCACCCAGTGTGGTGAACCTGTGGAATTTGCTAGCACAGAAAGTAGTCAAGATTAAAATGCTGCATAATTTCAAGAAGGAAATAGATATAGCTCTTGGGGCTAAAGGGATTTGGGGGAGGCAAAGGTAGGATCAGTGTATTGAATTTTGAGTATGAATTCTCTTTTTCCAATTAAGGGCATATTAGCGAGGCTAATCCACCTACCCTGCACATCTTTGGGTTGTGGGGGTGAGACCCACACAGACACGGGGAGCAAACTCCACACGGACAGTGACCCGGGGCCGGGATCAACCCTGGGTCCTCTACGCCGTTGGCAGCAGTGCTAGCACTGCACCACTATGCTGCCCACCAGTTTAGTAATATGTATTTATCCTGCAGGCTTGCGTTTTTATAAATTGTACCTGTAAAACGATGTATTAACTGCATGTAAATAGAGAATAATTGTCAGGCAAATTTGATTTACCTTTGTTTTATTTTAATAACCCAGGATGGAACAATTATCATGTCTTCCATGATTACCCGTTTGACCAATCAAAGAATTGATGCTGCTCAGGACATGCCCCAGGAGAAGGTTTTCCTGCTGCTGGCACTGATGCTCTTCAAAAAAACTGTGGTCGAGAAACCGGTGTTGCTGCCCCGCATCTTCCGCACCACTGTCCAGTACATCAACAATAGGCTCCAAGATTACATTCGGAATATTGGAGGATGGGTAGGTTTCCTAAATGTTGAGGTATTTAAGCTACAGCATTGATTGGTATGGCGCTAAGACTGATGTAGCAAAAGTATTTTAAAAATGTGGTTTAATTTATTTGAAAATGTTCAAAGAAATACTGGAATTCTTTTTAAAGTTATGACGCAAGATGAAAGACCAGGTGGATCAAACCCACGCAGACTCGGGGAGAATGTGCAAACTCCACACAGACAGTGACCCAGAGCCGGGATTGAACCTGGGACCTCGGTGCCGTGAGGCAGCAGTGCTAACCCACTGCGCCACCGCGCTGCTCTGGCAAGGGGTTTCAAAATCTCTCAACCCTCTGAGAAGAAATTCCACAAGATCATAAAATATAGGAGCAAAATTAGGCCATTCAGCTATTGAATCTGTTCTTTTTTTTTTTAATTTTAGTGTACTCAATTCATTTTTTCCATTTAAGGGGCAATTTAGAGTGGCCAATTCACCTACCCTGCACATCTTTGGGTTGTGGGGGCGAAACCCACACAAACACGGGGAGAATGTGCAAACTCCACACGGACAGTGACCCAGAGCTGGGATCGAAACTGGGACCTCAGCACCGTGAGACAACAGGGCTAACCCACTGAGCCACCGTGCTGCCTTGCTTTTGAATCTGTTCTGCCATTCAATCAGGGGGATGTTTCTCATCCCCATTCTCCTGCCTTCTCCTCGTAATCTAATCTCCTACGACATCCACTCTATCTTTGCTTTGCAGTATTTTGTAAGTTTCAACGAGATCTACCCCCCCCCCAATCCTTCTAAACTCCATAGAGTACAGGTCCAGAGTCCTCAACCTCTCTTCATTCCTTCCCATTCACTAGTTCTCCATCCATGTCAGTATATTACCTCCAACACCATGGGCTCTGATCTGATGACTTAACCTTTGTGGTATCTTGCTGAACGTCTTCTGGAAGTCCAAGACCATCTACTGGTTCCCCTCTATCCACTCTGGTTGAGACTTCTTAAAAAAATTAATAACTTACACAATGCTTGATTAGATTATGATTTTCCAAATCTGCTATTACTTAATAATTGATTCCAACAATAAGTATTCGGCTAATTGTCCTCTAGTTACCTGCTGTTTGCTGCCCTCCCTTTTTAAATAGCAGTGTCACATTGGCAGTTTTCCAATCCTCCAGGACTCTCTCCAGAATCCAAGGATTTTTGGAAAATTACAACCAAAGCTAAAGGGGATGCCAGGATGTCCAAACCTTCTCTCTAGCTACTTCTTTTAGGATGCTAAGATGCAAGCCATTAGGGCCAGGAGACCTGTCTGCCTTTAGACCCATTAGTTTGTTTAATATTACTTCTCTGGTGATGGCGATGGTATTTAATTCCTTCTCATTGTTTAGTATTAATGGGATGTTCAAAGTATCGCGCACCATAAAGGCTGATGCAAATTGTCTTTTTAACTCCCCAACCATTTCTTTATACCCCATACCTTTCTCCCCAGATTCATGTTTTTTTTAATAAATTGAATACCCAATTCATTTTTTCCAATTTAAGGGGCAATTTAACAAGGCCTATTCAACTAATCTGCACATCTTTGGGTTGTGAGGGTGAGACCCACGCAGACACAGGGAAAATGTGCAAACTCCACCTGGGGCTGGAATCGAACCCGGGTCCTCAGCGCCTCAGTAGGCAGCAGTGCTAACCACTGCGTCACCGTGCCACCCCAGGCCCTTGTTTGCTACGCACGATTACAGATTCCAACTCAAATGCACATGATTTAAATTTATAAAATTTACATTTGACTGTCAACTGTTTTTTAAAAAAAACAAT
Organism: Scyliorhinus canicula; assembly: GCF_902713615.1. NCBI lineage: Eukaryota > Metazoa > Chordata > Chondrichthyes > Carcharhiniformes > Scyliorhinidae > Scyliorhinus > Scyliorhinus canicula. Next base: position 3,535,351 of record NC_052165.1, on the reverse strand, counting down.
TCTATTACTGCTTTGGCTGAAAGTTTAGATTATAGCTAAACCATTAACAATTATTGTTAAAATAAATCCTTTGCAGCTGTTCATACTGTTTCAGCATTATAATTACCTGAAACTTAATCTTTGTTTCTTTCTTTCACAGCAAAACATACATTAAAACTTCAAGCAAGCAACAGAGATACCTTAGATTCTGCTTTACCTGGTTCGACTTTTAAGTGTTGCACAACTGTTACTCTGCAACAGTAATTTTATGGAACCTTTTAAATTCTCGCAGAACAGTACGAAATTATTGAAATAGGAGGTAGTATCAGTAGCCTCAAAATGTAACAGATAAAAACCATCAGAAAATTGAACAGTCACTTGAGAAGGTTGCTGCAAGGTATCAGTGACAAGGTATCTCGCTGAACCATAATTTTGCATTCCTGTTAATTTTTAAAACCATCAATTCCATGTTAAAATGTACATTTATTTTGTGACTGCAACTTCCAAGTTCATGCCACTTTGAATGGATTACAAATGTTAACAGGGAATGAGTGACTACATTGCCTTCTAAAAAAAGTGATAGTGAACAAGGAAATGTTAAGTTTGTGAATCTTTTGTATTTCATAGTTTGATGAATACTGTAAGAAAAGGCATTTCTTGCTACTTTTATAAATATATACATTCATTTTGGTCTGGTATTTGGGGTTTAGTTGAAAAGAAAAAATACAACAATAAAAAGGATGTGACCCTTTTATATCCTTAAATTATCATATCTCAAAAAACCTCAGCCATGTTTTTAAGTGCATTCATAGTATTTTCCACAACCTAAACACACCCAGAATGCTTCACAGGCAATGAAGTGCTTTTTTGAAACACAGGCATAGTAATAATGTAGACGGGCTTTATCTGAATAAAGGTAAAGTCGCCACAGTCCCAGATGACCATAAGCTGCTTTCCCCTTTCAGGGGGAGAGCTGGCTGGTGGTGATTTAACCAGAGGATCACCACACCTCAGGCGAGGGGGAAGGTTTAGAAGGTGGGACTTCATGGATAACCTCGGAATAACGAGCACCAAGCGGTCGACAAAGTTGTAGTCGGATATTATTGGGTTATTCTGTAATTGGGCAGCACTTGCTGAACAATCTGGTGTTAATAGCTACACCAACAACAAATCTAAGATAGTTAGTTGAGGTTGTAATTTGGCTCTCACTTGCTTGAAACAACATATATTCTTAGACAGGGACCTATTCTCTGCAAATAAAAAGAACACGTTCAAGCCTTGTGCATTTAATTACCTAGAAGCGTGGAGAGCCGATAAGTTAGTTTGACAAAGTCATCAGACTCGATGTTAGCTCCTTTCTCTTCCTACAGATGCTGCCAGACCTGCTGAGATTTTCCAGCATTTTCTCTTTTGTCCTACAAGTTACTTCCCTGCTGCTTTCTCTATGGCAATAGCTGGTTGCCAACCCTTTTCTCCTGGAGTATAAATTGTTGTGATCATTTGAAATTTGGCATTCTTGTGTTTGATCTGATGGAGTGCAAGATAAAATGTTTTGCCAACATGTCTCTTTGGCAAGTAATAAAAAGTTAAAGTAATTTGAATTAACTGAAGTTCCTATCTCAGCCCAGGCAAGATTCCCTCTTTTTCCAACTCCAAAACCAAACCAAAGGGAATGCAGCACAAAGATAACCATTAAAAAAGAAATGTTGAAAGTAAACAATGCCCAATGAGGTTCCATTCTGCAATTTTTCAGGCAGTAGCAACCCAACGGTATGTTACCCAGTGCAAATAATAGGTTTGTGGATTATTTGGCTTTGGATCATAGAACAGTACAGCACAGAACAGGCCCTTCGGCCCTCGATGTTGTGCCGAGCTTTGTCCGAAACCAAGATCAAGCTATCCCACTCCTTGTCATTCTGGTGGGCTCCATGTGCCTATCCAATAACCACTTGAAAGTTCCTAAAGTGTCTGACTCCACTATCACAGCAGGCAGTCCACTCCACACCCTAACCACTCTCTGAGTAAAGAACCTACCTCGGACATCCCTCCTATATCTCCCATCCTGAATCTTATCATTATGTCCCCTTGTAGCAGCTACATCCACCCAAGGAAATAGTCTCTGAACGTCCACTCTATCTAGCCCCATATCTTATAAACCTCTAAGTCGCATCTCATCCTCCTCTGCTCCAAAGAGCAAAGCCCTAGCTCCCTCAACCTTTCCTCAAGACCTATCCTGCAAACCAGGCAGCACCCTTTCCAATGCTTCCACATCCTTCCTATAATGAGGTGACCAGAACTGCACGCAATACTTCAAATGCGGCCGCACCAGAGTTTTGTACAGCTGCAACATGACCTCATGGCTCCGAAACTCAATCCCTCTACCAATAAACCAGGGTCATGTATAGTTGCAGCATAACCCCGCGGCTCTTAAACTTAAGCCCCGTTAATAAACGCTAGCACACTATAAGCCTTCTTCACGGCTCTATCCACTTGAGTGGCAACCTTCAGAGATCTGTGGACCTGAACCTAAGATCTCTCTGTTCCTCCACATTCCTCAGGACCCTGCCGTTGACCCTGTAATCCGCATTCAAACTTTTTCTACCAAAATGAATCACCTCGCACTTATCGGGGTTAAACACCATCTGCCATTTTCCGGCCCAGCTCTGCATCCTATCAATGTCTCTTTGCAGCCAACAACAGCCCTCCACCTCATCCACTACTCCACCAATCTTGGTGTCATCAGCAAATTTACTGACCCACCCTTCAGCCCCCTCCTCCAAGTCATTGATAAAAATCACAAATAGCAGAGGACCCAGCACTGATCCCTGTGGTACACCGTTGCTAACTGGTCTCCAGTCTGAAAATTTTCCATCCACCACCACCCTCTGTCTTCTATGTGATAGCCAGTTACTTATCCAATTGGCCAAATTTCCCTCTATCCCACACCTCCTTACTTTCTTCATGAGCCGACCATGGGGAACCTTATCAAACGCCTTACTAAAATCCATGTATACGACATCAACTGCTCTACCTTCATCTACACACTTAGTTACCTCCTCAAAGAATTCAATCAAATTTGTGAGGCAAGACTTACCCTTCACAAATCCGTGTTGACTATCCCGGATTAAGCTGCATCTTTCCAAATGGTCACAAATCCTATCCTTGAGGACCTTTTCCATTAACTTAAGACTAACTGACCTATAATTACCAGGGTCATTCCTATTCCCTTTCTTGAACAGAGGAACAACATTTGCCACTCTCCAGTCCTCTGGCTATCCCTGTGGACAGTGAGGACCCAAAGATCAAAGCCAAAGGCTCTGCAATCTCATCCCTTGCCTCCCAAAGAATCCGTGGATATATCCCATCTGTCCCAGGGGACTTGTCGACCCTCAGGTTTTTCAAGTTGCTAATACATCCTTCCTCAGAACATCTACCTCCTCCAGCCTACCCGCCTGTATCACACTCTGATCCTCAAAAACATGTCCCCTCTCCTTGGTGAACACTGAAGAAAAGTATTCAACGCCTCTTCCATTTCTTCTGACTCCATGCACAAGTTCCCACTACTGTCCTTGACTTGCTCTACCCTCACACTGGTCATTCTTTTATTTCTCACGAGTGAAAAGCCTTGGGGTTTTCCTCGATCCGACCCGCCAAGGACTTCTGGCACCCCTCCTAGCTCTCCTAAGCCCTTTTTGTTTAAAGCTCATTACTTGCTACCTTGTAACCCTCAAGCGACCCAACTGAACTTTGTTTTCTCATCCTTACGTGCTCTTCTTTTTACCTCTTGACAAGACATTCAACCTCTTTTGTGAACCATGGTTCCCTCACACGGCCATTTCCTCCCTGCCTGACAGGGTCATACCCATCAAGGACACGCAGTATTTGTTCTTTGAACAAGCTCCACTTTTAATTTGTGCCTTTCCCCGAGTTTCTGTTGCCATCTTATGCTCCCTAATTCTTGCCTAATCACATCATAATTACCCCTCCCCCAATTATAAACCTTGCCCTACGGTATGGTCCTATCCCTCTCTATTGCAATAGTGAAAGACACCGAATTGTTGTCACTATCTCAAGTGCTCTCCCACAAACAAATCTAACACTTGGCCCAGTTCATTACCCAGTACCAAATCCAATGTGGCCCCCCCTCATGTCGGCCTATCTACATATTGTGTCAGGAAACCCTCCTGTGCACACTGTACAAAAACTGCCCCATCTGAACTGCTCGACCTATAGCGGTTCCAATCAATATGAAAGTTAAAGTCACCCATGACAACTACCCCCGAGACCTCCACACCTATCCATAATCTGTTTTGCAATTTCTTCCTCCATATCTCTTACTATTTGGGGGCCTATAGAAAACTCCTAACAATGTGACCGCTCCATTCCTATTTCTAACTTCGACCCATATTACCTCAGTAGGCAGATCCCCTTTGAACTGCCTTTCTGCAACCGTTAAACTATCCTTGATTAACAATGCTACTCCTCCACCTCTTTTACCACCTTCCCTACTCTTACTGAAACATCTATACCCGGGAACTTCCAACAACCATTCCTGTCCCAACCATGTCTCCGTAATGGCCACAACATCGTAGTCCCAAGTACCAATCCGCTCTCCAAGTTCACCTACCTTATTCCGGATGCTCCTGACATTGAAGTAGACGCACTTCAACCCACCGTTCTGTCTGCTGGTACACTCCTGCAACCTTGATACCCTCCTCAGTACCTCACTCCTCTCAACACTGGCTTCTGGATTACAGCTCGTTTTCCCAGCCCCCTGACAAATTAGATCATTGTTCTAGTTTTGCATTACAGATCGCATAGGCTCCCCTCACTTTGCCCAGCATGTGGTCATGTATTCAGCAAGCATTTTTGGATGCAGGGAATAACGGAGTATCTAATGTTACTACTGCAGAGGTGTCTAAGTAAAATCATAATTTCAAAGCTTTTTTATACCTCATGAGACACATACATCATTGGCTGGGCCATCCCTAATTCCAAAGTAGCTGCTGCCTTGAACGAGGCTGTGTAAGTGGTGTAGGTACACAGTGTTGTTAGGAACCAGGAATTTGACCCAGTGGAGCTACGGCAATATAGCGTGCGGCTCAGAGGGGAACATGAAGGTGCTGGGGTTCCCGTGCATCTGCTGCCTTTGTCATTCTAGTTGCTGAGGTTCCAGGTTCAGAAGGTGCTGTTGAAGGAGGCCTGACAATTTTCTGCCCTGGATCCTGTAGACAGTACAAGCTTCTGTCAATGCACGTGAGTGGTGGAGGGAGGGAAGTTGGAGGTTGCTTTGTCCTGGATGACATCAAGCTGTGTTGTTGGAGCTGCACTCAAAGCACCTGAAGAGTATTCCAATCACACTTCTGACTTGTGCCTTTTAGATGGAGGCTTTAGGGAGTCCATAGGTCAGCTACTCATGACAGAATGCCCAGTGCTGATCTGTTTTTCGAAGCACAGTTCATTTTTTTTGGTCAATGGTAACTCCCAGGGTGGTGAAGGTAGGGGATTCAGCAATAGGTTTGTGGTGCCTCCTCAGTTGATCAGCTGTTTACATGTACATTATGATTTACAAAATAGTAACATTTACTATTGGTGATACTGGAGATTGTAGGAAATTAAAGACTTAGTCTGGGGCAGTGGTTGTCCTGAATAAACCTTTTTGCCCCTGTCTGACATTCTAGCACATTGCACAATAAGTTTCAGCCAGAGGCGACTGTAAATGAGTGATGTTTGTGGTTAGTATGGGGGGGGGGGGGGGGGGGGGGGGGGGGGAAGAAAAGTGCACAGAAGTGGGAACAGGGCAGTGAGAATTTCTGCTGCTTTAATGTAGGCTCTAACCAGCCCAGTTACAACCGGAATAAATCTTTAAAATAAATTTAGATTACCCAATTCATTTTTTCCAATTAAGGGGCAATTTGGCATGGCCAATCTACCTAGCCTGCACATCCTGGGGTTTGTGAGGGTGAAACCCACGCAGACACGGGGAGAATATGCAAGCTCCACACAGACAGACAGTGACTGGGGCCGGGATCAAATCCGGGTCCTCAGCGCAGTGAGGCAGCGGTGCTAACCACTGCACCAGCGTGCTACAGCCAGAAATTAACTACTTATATAAAACAGAGAGGCAAAGCCTATAATTAATAGAATTTTAAAAATACGATAGCTATATTTATGATGTGGCTACCTAACCAGCTGCTTTTTTGTTTTGAGAGAGGGATAGGGAAGTTTAAACACTACAACAGTTTTAGTTCTTTCAAATCTGAATTCTGTGATTGGAAGTTAGAACTCAACTCAAAGACTGAGGGGCAAAAATAATTTTACACTCACAAAATAGTCCATGTTTTATTGTGACTCATTTACGAAATTCAGTACAAATTGCAACGCTGGTGCCTAGGAACCCACTTTGAAATCACTTTCTTTTTATATTGTTTCACTGGGGATTGTGTGCATAATTTTAACACCTCTTAGTACAAGTACAATTAAAGGTTAAATACAGACTTCTAACCAAGTACAACCAAAATGATCTATGTGAAGAAACTGAACACCACATCTATTATTGTCATGGCATCAGCCGTAGTAACAATAATGAAATCAATGCCTACGTTAAATCTCTTTTTTTTCTTAATTTAAAGTGCTCAATTCTTTTTTTTTTGCTAATTTAGCGAAGCCAATCCACCTACCCTGCATATCTGTGGGGGTGAGACCCACACAGACACGGGGAGAGAATGTGCAAACGCCACACAGTGACCTGGGACCAGGATCGAACCCGGGTTCTCAATGCCGTGAGGTAGCAGTGCTAACCACTGTGCTAGAGTGTCACCCACCTACATTAAATCTTACCTTTTAACCTAATGCACAAATGCATTTGACCAATGAAGTTCTCGCTTTTTATTAATGAAACATGTTCTATTTTCTATGAAAAGAATATTAGACCAAACTGCTAGCGGGGAAAAGGAAAAAGTATACAACCAAATCAAACCTTACATAAATGCTTATGGCTCAACAGAATGAAATTAAACTATAGTCACAATGCTCAAAGCTAACATATTACATTGGAAAAGAGTGTTCCAGCTATTTAAGAATCAAAACAATAAAGGAGGAATTAATTCCGATTATAAAAAAAGGTCAGTTAACCAAGACCTGAATATTTAGTTTCCCAGAAAGAACTTCAAACACCCCTTTTCCATACCAAACCTTCACCAAAGAGTTTTGTTCCTCTGGATTTTAACACTTTAGGTGTTATTTAGAAATTTACCAGCATTTTCATTCTCAAAGATGCTACAATCTATCGAAAGAACATGTCCTGTACGCCACAATTTCCTTTACAGTGTAGATTTAAGTTTATTTCCTCAGTATATTAGTACTGCCCAGCATTCATGTAATGTGTTGATTATCTATCCCTATTAACCATGGTTTTTCCTCATTGATCTGCAATGAAACTGAATAAATAGGCTTAATTAGTCACAATAATCAATTCTAGAACAGAAAGCCTTCCCAGTTACCCTGCTCAATAACTGCCCACTTATTAAAATCTTCTTCTCCAGGCGAGAGCCATGCCCACTGCTACAGCCAGCATCGCAAAAGCAGCAGCTCCACCATAAAACAAAACAGATGCGTTTGATTTTGCAGGAACTATTTCTTCAGTATCCTTCGGCTTAGCCAGAGGTTTTATTTCAACCGTCTCGCCCTCTTCAACATCCAGTTTGGTTGTTGGGGCACCTTCCCAGACACCTTTTTTAATCTCTTCCAATTGCTTTCTTATTTCTTGCAGTGAAGCTGATTGATGTAGTTCGCTGGATTCAACAGCCTTTTCTCCTGCGTGCGTTACAGTTTTTCCCTCTATTTCAGTGGTTGCTATTGGGCTTTGTACTGATAAAAGATCAGTTTTCTCTTCTTCAGCAGAAGACCGATCCTCCACTGGTGCAGTCTGTTGAGCAGCTAGAGGTACTGCCTCAGCTGCAGCTGCTGTAGGCATCACAGTCTTTAGCTCCACTTCCTGGCTCTCAACTGCTTCAGTAATCTCTTCTTTTTCCACATGGACGATGTCAGAATTAGAAGAATTGTTTTCGCTTCTCTCTTCACCACCACCGTTACTGTCCAAGCTCTTCATGTCCTCTGGGTCTATAGATAATTGCTGCCAGGATTCGGTTCCAAGGGAAACTGGCATGCCTTCAGTCTGCCAGCTTTGGCTAGTAGACAGGGAAGCTGGCAAGCCAGCCGCTTGCCAGGAACTGGCGGCAGTAAGTGGCTCAGGAGGACTTACTTGACCAGAGTTGTCACTGGTTAAGATGTAAATATCATTGCTATCATCTACTGCTTCTCCACGTTCTTCCTCCTCCGAATCCAGACTGAAAATAGTCCCCTAGGAATAACAAACATAGATTGAAATCTGGTGCATTAAACCTTTTGTACAAAATTGCACACTTGCATCAAACATTAGATTGGAATTTTTCCACAAAGTAATGCAACCTTGCAAACAGATGATAGAAACAATGCACACACGGTTCATGAAGGAGAGGGGTTTATACATTGAATTCCACATTGATGGGTGGAAAGGAAGGGAAATTGGACAGTGCAATTTGAGAGTCGAGGAAATCTGGAAGGACAGGTTAGAGAACAAAATGAAATTGGTACATTAATAATGTGATCAGCACAGATGTAGGGAGGGTCTTCCAAACAAAAATTAGATTGTTATAGGAGAAAAATATTTTGGAACAAGCCTTTTCAGACACAGCAGTTTTAAATTTTGCAAGTTCAAATCCGATTCTAAATTTGTTCTCTGCCCGAATTTAACTCAAATTTAGGTTTTCGATAAGTAGAAAGCTACAATAACTACAGCATAACGTCCAAATCTCCCTCCCCCTTATCAGTGATATTCACAAAATCAAATCTTTCAGATTGCATTTCTTACATTGTACTTCAGACTATTAAAAAGAATATAGAAAGCATAGTACAGAAACACTCATTTATACCAGCCTGACAAAGTTAGTTCACAACTTAATCCAAATCAGACTCCATACTTCACGATGTAAGACTTGTCATTTAGCGCCATCTACAGTTGTGAATTTGCTCCTGCACCATAAAAGGAGTGTGGAAAAAGCAAACTTATCTACCTACACCAAAACTGTTGGAAACAGAAGCTTAACAATTTGCAGCATTATAAATTAGTTTTATTATATTCCAAACTATGCTGCTCACCTGGTTCAATACTGCATTCCTCATTGAAAATAACACTGGAAAGACAGATTTCTGATTGTGATTCTCTTATTCAACTGTACCTTTTATTGAGCGATCACAGTGCAAATTAAATCAGGATCAATTAATTTAACGGCTGTAATCTTTCCAGAGCTAATGCCTTCTTTGGGGCATCAGAGTTAGCTGAAGTACTTGCTAATTTGCCCTCCCTAATCAAGGCCAAATTTATTGGATAAATCTACAGATTTTAACTAAACAAAATTGGTATTGGAAAAAAAATATAGGCATTAAAGTGAGGTTACAATGCAACAATTGATTAAAAGTAGTAATAAACAAGCAGATTTTCTGATTTACAACTGTTGTAAATACTTCACAAACTTTCATTACGATAAAAAAAATTTGGTACAATATACAGCCCCTTGTGGGTGGCATTTTAATCAAGTTAATGAAGATCACCGTCTTGAGTGGAGTTTGCACATTCTCCTGGTGTCGGTGTGGGACTCACCCCCTCAACCCAAAAAGATGCGCCAGGTAGGTGGACTGGCCACGCTAAATTGCACCTTAATTGGAAAATAATAATTGGGTTAGGGTTAGGTTTATAAAAAAAAGTTGATGAGGGGAAAAATAGTAAATTTATTAATGTACATTTAAAAACTCTAGGTCATGCATAATGACAATATATAACAAATAGGACATACACTGCTCTAACAATGCTCAGGCAATGCTTAGAAAACAAAAGAGAGCCAGGTTTAGAGAGACAAAAAGGTCACAAACTTTAAACCATTAACTCAGTTTCTCCACAAAAGTTGCCAACCCTCCTGAGTATTTTCAGCAGTTTCTGTTTTTAGTTCAGATATCTCATATCCACAATATTTTGCTTTTGTGTTTGTGACTGTCAGGTTCTCCCATCCTAAACGATTAGAAATAGTTGGGGACTTGGGGTGAAACTCCGGGCACTCGGGCTGAATCCTACCACGACAAATAGTGGGATTTAAAATCAATAAAAAATAGAATCTGGAATTAAAGTCCAATGATGACCATGAAACCATTGTCGATTGTCATAAAAATTCATCTGTTTCAGTAATATTCTTGAAGGAAATCAAAATATCCTTGCCTTGTCTGCTTACCTGGGACTCCAGATAAAAACTCCCTCTCAAATGGCCTTGCAAGTCACTCAGTTGTATTAAACTGCTAAAAAGTCTCAAAGGAATGAAATCAGACAGACAACTTGGTATTGAACTAGGCACCAGAAACGACAACGACAAACCCGGCCCATCAGCCCTGCAAAGTCCTCCTTACCAACATCTGGGCTGGGGGGTTTGTGCCAGAATTGGGAGAGATGCCTCAGACTGGTCAAGCAACTGCCTGACACAATCATTCTCATGGAATCTTACAAACAATGGGCATCACCATCTGAGAATATGTCCTTTCCCACCGGCAGGACAGACCCAGTAGAGATGGTGGCGGCACAGTGGTACACAAGCGGGTCGGGCTGCCCTGGGAGCCCTCAACCAACTCCGAACTCCATGAAGTGTCATAGACACATCAAACACAGGCAAGGAAACCTCCTGCTAATTATCATTAAATAATCTGCTGCAATGAATGATCGAGATAGACACCATTGCATCCTTCAAGAGAAAACTGAATATTTAAAGTAGAGGAAGATACATGGAAAAGAACTAAGCAGTAGGATTAGATCTGGAATGCGCTACAAAAAGCTGCAGAAAAAGATGCTCTAAACTTGCCTGGTTCTTTCTACAAGTAAATCAACACAGACAGGTTGACTTGACTTAATTTTAATATTCTAAATGCATAGCTTTTCAATTTTAGTTGGCATACAATCCTTTCCTGCTTTGCCTCACCCCATGTGCCAAAATGCTGGAGTGTGTTCAGCATGGCTATCAGGAGGACCACGTTGCTTGGAGAATAGATGTATAGTAGCTCTGCCAATATACGATCAGTAAAACGTGTACAACGTCTGCAAGGACGGAAGCTAGAAATTATCCTGCGGGGTAATTCTCGACCTTATACTTCTTAGAGGATTATCGTACTATAAAAAAAAGGAAAATCCAAGAGGCAATTTATTATGGATTACTTGCAATAAAACCTGCATTTTAAAATAGCTTAGCTTTATAAATTGTTATGTATAAAATGAAACTTTATTAGCTTCCCCCTGCCTGCCCCAGAGTTAAGAAAATCCAGAGTTAAACCTCTGTAATGTGTCTCTATAAATAGGTAGGTTAAAAAGGCCACTACGATTCACTGACATTACTATTGTGTAACCTGGCAATCTAAAATATGATAAACTATATTTTGATTTTGCAAGAACTAATTAAACAAATGTTCTTCCATTGTAATCTGTGACAGGTCAGAGTCATGGGCGACTGAACTACAGTTCCTATAACAGGATCATTCTTTGCATTGAATCACTTTGTCTGATATCCAGTAACATTTGGGCAGAAGATCATTACAGCAAGTGTAGACCAATTTTTGAAAGTAGAAAATCCAATATTAAAACACTATGTCAAAGCACTTTGTCAGATACAATAAAACTATATGCTACAATTCTATTCCAAATCAGTTCCCCAAATGTACTAACTGATCTTGCAAATTGAAAAACTTACTAAAAAGCACCAAAGATATTGAGCAATGTTGAAAAGAGATGCAATCCCAAACTCCCAACAAAACAAAATGGCAATATAGCAGCAGAATAACATTCAGTATACAGTTCCTCAAAGCCTGGCCACATTAATAAAGCTGGCAGCAATGCCTGCAGTGCTGAGCTGCAACCTATTCCAGCCCGACCCAGTCAACCTGGCGCGGCGGAATGACATCAGCCACCTCAAAATCGTCAATCTGTGCTTCCACTGCTTACAGGAGCAGCTCAGGTGCAGTAATGGGCCGACAAGTACATAACACTTCAACAAAGTTCTTTAAAAACACATTTTCACGTATATTTTGATCTATTACTTCTCTATTCATTTATGGGATGTCGATATTGCTGGTAGGTTAGCATTTGGTGCCCATCAGAAGATGGTAGTGAGCTGCCTTCTTGAACCGCTGCAGTCCCAGAGGTGTAGGTACACCCACTGTGCTGTTAGGGTGGGTATTCCACGATTTTGACCCAGTGACAGCGAAGGAATGACGATATATTCCCAAGTCAGGATGGTGAGTGACTTGGAGGAGAACGTCTAGGTGATGGTGTTCCCAGGTATCCCAGGAACATTGAGTTACTGCAGTGTATCTTGTAGATGGTACACACGGCTGCCACCATTCGTCGGTGGAGGGTTTGAATGTTTGTGGAAGGGGGAGCAATCAAGTGAACTGCTTTATCCTGGATGATGTTGAGCTTCTTGAATGTTGTTGGAGCTGCACTCATCCAGACAAGTGGAGGGTATTCCGTTGCGCTCCGACTTGTGCCGTGTAGATGGTGGACAGGCTTTGGGAAGTCAGGAAGAGAATAACTTGCCGTAGGATTCCTATCCTTTGACCTGCTCTGGTGGCTGCAGTATTTATATGGCTAGTCCAGTTTGGAATTTTACATTTTAGAAACAAACGGAACAAAATAATACCAAACACAGGGATAGCAGCAAAGAAAACTCTCAACCACCATGAGCACAAAATGAAACAAGAGAATATCACAACTGCTCAGAACAATCACTGGACAAAACCAAACAATCAGGGACCAGAGAGCAAGGAAGGAACAAGATTGTGTCACAAAAATAGGATCCTGACCACAGCACCGGGCAGGCCTGAAAACAGAATACTGACCACAGCGCCGGGAGGGCCTGGAAACAGGACACTGACCACAGCGCCGGGAGGGCCTGGAAACAGGACACTGACCACAGCGCCAGGCGGGCCTGAAAACAGGATCCTGACCACAGCGCCGGGCAGGCCTGGAAACAGGATCCTGACCACAGCGCCGGGCAGGCCTGGAAACAGGACACTGACTACAGCACCGGGCCTGAAAACAGGATCCTGACCACAGCACCGGGCCTGAAAACAGGATCCTGACCACAGCACCGGGCGGGCCTGAAAACAGGATATTGACCACAGCGCCGAGCGGGCCTGGAAACAGGATCCTGACCACAGCGCCGGGCGGGCCTGGAAACAGGATATTGACCACAGCGCCGGGCGGGCCTGGAAACAGGACACTGACCACAGCGCCGGGCGGGCCTGGAAACAGGACACTGACCACAGCGCCGGGCGGGCCTGAAAACAGGACACTGACCACAGCGCCGGGCGGGCCTGGAAACAGGATATTGACCACAGCGCCAGGCGGGCCTGGAAACAGGACACTGACCACAGCGCCGGGCGGGCCTGAAAACAGGATATTGACCACAGCGCCGGGCAGGCCTGGAAGCAGGATCCTGACCACAGCGCCGGGCAGGCCTGGAAACAGGATATTGACCACAGCGCTGGGCCTGAAAACAGGATCTTGACCACAGCGCTGGGCCTGAAAACAGGATATTGACCACAGCGCCAGGCGGGCCTGGAAACAGGATCTTGACCACAGCGCCAGGCAGGCCTGGAAACAGGACCTTGACCACAGCGCCAGGCAGGCCTGGAAACAGGTTCTTGACCACAGCGCCAGGCAGGCCTGGAAACAGGTTCTTGACCACAGCGCTGTGCCTGGCTGAGCCCAGCACCGTGCTTAAAAAAGACTTAAATTGGAGTTTGCCCACTCTCCCCCTGTCTGAGTGGGTCTCACCCCTACAACCCAAAGATGTGCAGAGTAGGTGAATTGGCCACACTAAATTATCCCCAATTGGAAATAAAAGGACTGAAAATTATGCCCCAGGACCTCTCTTTCAACCCTGAATCCAACCCCATCCAGGCCAGGACATATCCTTTTCTTGTGTGAGTGGGGGTAACACTAGTCCCAGCCAGGAAGGGACCCCTATCTGAAGGAAGAACAGTCATGACACTAATCTGTTGGGTGAACCAGGACTGGCACCACACTTGCCCAGATAGGAGAAGAGGAGACCGCAGGGAGGGGAGCCCAAAACCAATTCACAGATACCACCACCATCATACAGAAGGATAGCCAGGGTCAGCCTCTATCCTCAACCACAGATACAGACCCCACTTTGGTCTGCTCCAATAGTACCGAAAAACAGACCATATCAGGAACAGAGTCAAACTCGACCCAAAGGAAAAGTCAGATAGAACCCGCTCCTCTCCACAATAAAGGCACGGATTCTTAAATTCAAACCAGAAACAGAAACAAATGCCAGCTCTAACTGAGGGGCTATCCTCAATCACAGGGAGGACAAACTAATCCTACCAAACCCAACCTTCCACCCCACTCCCTACTACATTCATCGTCCCATCAAACGAGATAGGGGAAGACAACAAAGAGCAACCGCCCCTCCCGCCAACCACAAGGATAAGACTCTATACGGCTTGATAAATTTCAGGATTAAATCTACGCACAAATCCATTTTCCATGGAGTCACAACATGGAACTTGCTAAATCAGGATAACCAATGTTGCACCCATAATACACGCACACCTGTCGGAAAAAAAGACAGGATCAGCGAACAAAATGATCAACAGGGAGCAATGTCATGGATAACAACTGAAGTGCATGCGTAGGTGATGGAAATTGGGAGGGGGGTGGGGAGAAGGGGGGTGAAAGAGAGAATGACTTCTGGTACAGCCACCTCACAGCGCCAAAGGACCCGGGTTTGACTTGGACCCCGTGTGACTGTGTGGAGTTTGCACGTTCTCCCAGTGTCTGGGGTTTCCTCCCACAGTTCAAAGATGTGGTTAGGTGGATTGGCCATGATAAATTGTCCCTTAGGGCAGAGAATTGGGCCTATGTAAGGTGGCCTTACAAAGAGTTGGTCCAGACCCAATGGGCCGAATGGCCTCCTTCTGCACTGTAGGGATTCTATGAATCCAGTGTAGATGAGGGTAGTGCAGTTGACGTAGTTTACATGGATTTAAGCAAAGCCTTTGACAAGGTCCCACATGGGAGACTTATTAAGAAGACAAACACACAAGGGATACAGGGTGATTTGATAAGGGAGATTCATAATTAGCTGTAGGAGATAGAGGGTGACGATAGACGGCTGCTTTAGTGTCTGGAAGCCAGTGACCAATGGCGTACAACAAGGATCCATGTTGGACCCCCTATTGTTTGTCAATTATATAAATTTTATTTTTATAAATTTAGAGGACCCAATTATATTTTTTCCAATTAAGGGACAATTCAGCGTGATCAATCCACCTAACCTGCACATCTTTTGGGTTGAGAGAGTGACACCTGCAGACACGGGGAGAATGTGCAAACTCCACAGGGACAGTGACCCAGGGCCGGGATCGAACCCGGGTCCTCCTATAATCTTATAACAATCTTTGTCACAAGTAAGCTTACATTAACACTGCAATTAAGTTACCGTGAAAAGCCCCTTGTCACCAAATTCAGACAACTGTTTGGATACATGGAGGGAGAATTCAGAATGTCCAATTAATTCAACAAGTGCGTCTTTCGGGACTTGCGGGAGGAAACCCGCACAGATACGGGGAAACGCGAAAAGAATGCAGCCAGTAATTTTACAGACACACAAGAAAGACACTGGGCGCATGTTCTAATTTCTACAACTGCCAGATAGGAAGACTGGGTGCTGCCAGATCTGGCAGGGATATGCCTAAAAGCTGTACTAACATAACAAAGCTAATTAAATTTTAAAAACACAAACAGGGATTGAGGGGCTTATGATTAGGTATGCTGTTGAATATTGTAACAAGTATAAAGCTGCATTTACAGGTGAGGTCGAAATAACTTGGGGAAACTACTGCGCGACAAAATGCAAATTCTGATAAGCAAACTGAAGTAAATAATTGGCTGGAGGCTAACAGGGGACATTAATTATAGCATTAACGCAGTTACGTTAAATACAGCATGCGATTTATAGACATCAGTAACATTCCTCAAGGTCACTTGACAGTAACATGCCAGAGGTCACTTTACTCATTAAAGATCAAACCAGCTAACTTATTCACTTTCGGAAGAAAAAAGACAGCACATTTTGCATTTACACCAAACGGGAACAGATTAGAAAATCCTAATACTGTAGTATGTAGAAGCAACATTACAGTTCTGCTAAAACAATCGACGTTGTGCTTTTCTGATCCAAAAATGTCAATTCACACACTTCTAACATATCATCTTCAAGTAACTGTTTTAGGAACAACAAAAAAAATGCTGGAAATACCAAGTCGGGCAACAGAGTTAACGTTTCAAGTTGATGACCTTGCACCAGGACAGTTGGTTGTTCTGATGAAGGTCACTGACCTGAAACATTAACTCTGTTTCTTTCCACAGAGGCTGCCTAACGTGCAGAGTACTTCAAGCATTTTTGCTTTTATTTCAGATTTCCAGAGTATGCTTTTGAACTATTTTAGGAAGAAACTTGGGTGATAATTAGAACATGACTCACTAAAGCAAAGTCAGACAGCTGAAACGCTAACTGTTTCTCCCTACACAGATGCTGCCAGATCAGAGTATTTTATTTACTCATTTACAGGGTGTGGGCATCACTGGCTGTGCCAGCATTTATTCCCCATCCCTGGTTGCTCTTCAGAAGGTGGTGGTGAACTGCCTTCTTGAACTGCTGCCGGCTGCGGTGTAGGTATACCCACCATGCTGTTAGGGAGGGAGTTCCAGGATTTCAACCTAGCGACAGTGAAGGAACGGATAATGTATTTTCAAGTCAGGATGAGGAGTGACTTGGAGGGGAACCTCTAACATTTCACTTCATCATAAGAACAGTGACACCTGGCAGCCAAGCGACTTTCATTTTCTTTGCAAGTAAGGGGCAATTTAGCACGGACAATCCACCTACCCTACACATCTTTTTAGGTTGTGGGGGCGAGACCCACGCAGACACAGGGATAATGTGCAAACTCCACATGGACAGTGACCCGGGGCCAGGACCGAACCCGGGTCCTTAGTGCAGTGAGGCAGCAGCGCTAACCACGGGGCCAGAGCCGCCCGACAACTTTATTTTTAGGCTGTGGAACTATGATGAAAATGATAGAACTCATATTGCATAGCAAAACACAATTACTGTTTTATAAAACAGTATTATATTCATTCATGGATGTGGGCATCACTGGCTGGGTTAGCATTTATTGCCCATCCCTGAGGTCATTAAGAGTCAACCACATTGCTGTGGGTCTGGAGTCAACTGTAGGCCAGACAAGGTTAAGGATGATAGATTCCTTCCCTCAAGGACATTCGTGAACTAGTTGTGTTTTTACAATAATTATTTTGTGGTCACCATTCGATCTGACCTGGTAGGAATCGAACCTGGGTGCCCAGATTATGGATGCCTGGGTGCCCGGATTCTGGATGCCTGGATTCTGGATGCCTGGATTATGGATGCCTGGGTGCCCGGATTATGGATGCCTGGGTGCCCGGATTATGGATGCCTGGGTGCCCGGATTATGGATGCCTGGGTGCCCGGATTATGGATGCCTGGATTCTGGATGCCTGGATTATGGATGCCTGGGTGCCCGGATTATGGATGCCTGGGTGCCCGGATTATGGATGCCTGGGTGCCCGGATTATGGATGCCTGGGTGCCCGGATTATGGATGCCTGGGTGCCCGGATTATGGATGCCTGGGTGCCCAGATTATGGATGCCTGGATTCTGGATGCCTGGATTCTGGATGCCTGGATTCTGGATGCCTGGGTGCCCGGATTATGGATGCCTGGATTATTAGTTCAGTGATGGATACCACGATTCCACTGCCTCCCCTTTTAAATGCATGGTAGTTTAATTCATCTCCAGAAAAGGATCACTCAACATTGTAATTCATTGATCAGAAATGCCCAGGAAAACATTTCTAGCTCCGAGCTGCAGAGTGTTGTAAATTTTCAATGACGGAATTTGAAGTTGCAGCAATAAAAACCTATTCAAATCAGGAATAGCCATCACTAATATTAATCAGGCTGCAAATTTAAACACCTAAAAACCATCTAAAATCTTTGTTGAACCGTATTCCTCCCAATACAAAAATTAATTACTGCTCTTGCTTGTTGTTGCTTCTGATTTAATGGCATTTGGCTAATACAACAGCTTCTTAAATCATGGTCAGAACACATGGTTATATCAGGAGGTGTAAAAACACATCAATGCAATCAGTCGAGTAAATGTTTTGACCTCTACACTGTTGAAAACAAGAAGGGGCTGACAATGGAGGGGTAATCATTTTTAAAAAAAATTTAGATTACCCAATTATTTTTTCCAATTAAGGGGCAATTTAGCGTGGCCAATCCACCTACTCTGCACATTTTTTGGGTTGTGGGGGCGAAACCCACGCAGACACGGGGAGAATGTGCAAACTCCACACGGACAGTGACCCAGAGCCAGGATCGAACCTGGGACCTCAGCGCCGTGAGGCGGTTGTGCTAACCACTAGGCCACCGCGCTGCCCTAGGGGTAATCATTTTTGTAGATAGCTGGTGATTATACGCCTAGGTGAGAGAATTCATCTTAACTGAGGATTAGAAGAAAGGATACACTGGAGTTCACCCACAAATCTTGTTGCTAAACTTTCAATCGAAGGGTCATTACAAACTCAGGTCCAAGAAAACAACTTGTTGGGCTCAGCCATGTCAGTCGCTTGTGTCAGTAGCCTGAGAATTTTTATTTTATGGATGTCAACACGCACTTTTCTATATTACATCCACAATATCACAACCCAGGGTTATAGCAATATCCCATTGAGACTAGAAACTGACATCCATGTCTTTCACTTGCACATTTCACCAATCTCTTTGAAAGCAGATCAAGTTAACATGGTGAGAGACAGTATAAATAATGCAATTTACTAATTGTTATCCTATTTTGTGGTAAATCAGTAAATACCAATTTGTACAGTGACCAAACATATAGAACAGGTTTATGATCACTTACTCCAATCAATCCAGTTCACTCCCACAGACAAAGACATTCCATTTTCCCCTCACATTAGTAGGTCATCTTACTTCACTCCAACAATAAAAAGGGTCCTGTAATTGTTCTTGGAGACTTTGAACTGCTCCAAAGAGTTTGCAGTGATCCGTTTTAAAAGTCCAAATGCTCCGCAGCTTATTCGTTTCAAAAGGCCGCTCTCAATTTATCCATTGCAGACTAAGGCTCTCAAACACAATGCTTAACTGCTCAATTACTCAGACAAGCTATCATCCAGATTGTTTCCCCATTGGGTAAACAACTTCTTATAGCATATTAACAGACTTAAAAACAACCATTAAGCTAAACCCTTGTTTTCAAATTTTTTTTGTGGAAGAACATCAACACTTCTGAATGTGTCAATCAAAAGTAATCCAATATATTTTCTACATATAGGAACACGAAATAGGGTGTTCTCTCTGATTGAGGGGGTAATCTCTCGGACTCTTCATATCTGTATCGCCTACTATTCAATTAAATTATGGCAAATGTGTATCTCAACTCCATCCAATTCTTTGGCTCCATATTCTGTTATACTTTTGGCCAGAAAAAAGATTATTGATCTCAGATTTAAAATGAATTGAGCTAGTATTGACTGTTTCTTTAAATGGGAGATAGTTCTACCACAATGTGAATGAATTTCCTAATCTCCCTCTTGAATGTTCCAGGTCTAATTAGGGAATGTTTTTTCCAATCTACTCCATTCATCATTTTCAACAACCTTGAAAAGCTCAACCAAACCATCCTGTAATTTTTGACATTCCAGGGAAAACGAGATGGGTTTACGTAATCTCTCCTGACTCTTGGAGCTCGAGTAGCATTTTGCAGAATCGGCACGACACTGCATTGCATTTTCTAAGGTATTGTGATCGGAACTAGTGCTCCAGATGTGGTCTATCAGGGCTTCATACAACGGTCACAAAACTTCCGCCCTTTAAAATTCTAGCGCTCAAACTATTCTGTGATCCCATAAAGGCCAACTTTCCAGTAGCCCTTATTTTGTTTTAGAGCAGGGCAGACAGTGGAAGTGTGCTGGGTCCATAACCCAGAGGTTGATGGATCAAAACCGTTCTCTTCTCGGCTTCCTCACTCAGACAGATTGGTTTTACTCGGCCCTTATTTTTGAATGACTTTAGTTGTGTACACACAGACCCCCATACCTTTTTGGACCTCTTCCGTTCCTAGATTTCCTCAGATTAATCATTTTTCTGCCCCCCCCCAAAGTATTTGCGCCTACCTGCTACAGTTTTTCCCACTCACTTAATTCAACGTCTCTTTGTAATTTAATGCTCTAACTGCACGACTTACTACCACCATTGTCAGTGGCATGATTGAATCTAGGGCGCTCTGTTATTCAATTCATTAATACAGTTAATATGTCTCTGGGTCACTGTCCGTGTGGAGTTTGCACATTCTCCCCGTGTTTGCATTGGTTTCGCCCCCACTCTAAAGATGTGCAGGCGTGGTGGATTGGCCGCACTAAATTGCCCCTTAATTGGGAAAAATGAATTGGGTACTCTAAATTTATTTTTTTTAAAGTACACCAACATTGATGTCTTTCTGCTGCTGTTAGTTTTGAAGGGATTATGACTCGAATGTGAAATTGTGGTTTACTCTGCACCCAGATCCAAACTCACTCTCCTTGATCTAGGACTATTAAAATTATTTGAGGGAAGAGCATTTCTTTTATTCAATCTATTTAACCTTAAGTAAAAGGTGAAAGAATATTGTTACTGCAGTACCTAAATCCTGAAAGGGATATCAAGATTAACACACACTTCTACAATTACATTAGAAGAAAGTGAAATCAAGAGTGTGCTAAATCAAAGTAATATTGCAAATGAAAATAAGGATGTGGCAGACTTGAATATTTGCTGTCAATCCTCACCATAGAGGAAGGGGAAATAATGAATGAAGGTTTGGAACTCACGCCCTTTTTTTAAAATTTAGAGTACCTAATTCTTTCCCCCCCCCCCAATTAAGGAGGCAATTTAGCGTGGCCAATCCACCTACCCTGCACATCTGTGGGGGCGAAACCAATGCAAACATGGGGAGAATGTGCAAACTCCACACAGACAGTGACCCAGAGCCGGGATAGAACCTGGACCTCGGTGCCGTGAAGCAGCAGTGCTAACCACTGCGCCAATGTTGCCCGAATGCTAGTGTATTAAGGGATTATGCTGCAAGATTGGTATTTTGCCAAGAGGGTACCCAATTCTTTTTTTTTTTTGCATTAAGGGGCAATTTAGTGCGTCCAATCCACGGGGAGAATGTGTAAACTTCACGCAGACAGTGACCCTGGCCGGGATTTAACCCGGATCCTCAGCACCGTGAGGCAGCACTGTGTCACCGTGCCGCCCACACTGTAGCTGATCTGACACACAATTTAGCTTGATGCTGTCAAAATGGAATACTTTTCAACATACGGCATTCGGATAGTCCTCGCTGATTAAGCCACCAAAAAGTTTTTTTTGAAGCTGGAATTAGTTGACAAACCTACCCATCCTCCTTGCTGGATAATATAATCAGCATCGGTCTCCTCGATGTACTTCACTCCAACTTCCACCAGATCCTTTAGTGGCTGCTGGCTGTGACTGGTTAGCAGCTGTTGTAGCAACACTAGGGAGATCAGAACCTACAAAATAAGTAGTAAAAATACTGCCGTTCAAAGGAGGAATAAAGCACCAAGCACAGATCACATAACTTCCCACTTTGAGAATGAGGAGAACAAATATTTTTTCTATTGTACTCATACAAATTAATTCAAGAGATATATAGACAAAGATAATCAAGAACTTCACGGATATGGATGCTGCTGCTTCCTGTACCCTTATATTGTGCCTTAACCCAACCTCAGGACATCTAAAAGCATATTACAAGTAAATGGATTACATTTTTCCAAGTGTAGTCAGTGATGTACAGGCAGACTGCATTGCTAGGACCAGATATGCAACATTAGAATTTACTAGGGGAGGAGCGGGGGACAGATGTTGATTTCTACTTTATTAACTTCAAAGAGCAGGGAGAACTTGTGAATTTTTGCCTTTGGAGACCAAATGAGCAATGACGTAAACTACAGCAGACAATAAGTGGCCATTTCTTGTTCGTCAACTTTCACAGCCACCATCTTAATACAAGAGGAGCGGAAATGGCTTTTCTTTTCTTCATGGATTGTTTGTGCGCTTCGGAAGCTGAAGCTCAGCTGCAGTGAGTGAAAGTATTTAGGGAATGAAAAAGATCAAAGCAACACCAAGATTGATTTTGTTCCATACAAAATGT
The DNA here is from genome assembly GCF_902713615.1 of Scyliorhinus canicula. Classification (NCBI taxonomy): domain Eukaryota; kingdom Metazoa; phylum Chordata; class Chondrichthyes; order Carcharhiniformes; family Scyliorhinidae; genus Scyliorhinus; species Scyliorhinus canicula. The sequence goes on along the minus strand of NC_052165.1, from coordinate 3,512,930 downwards.
AATATGCCTCCAGCATTAATTTCCTGCATCAAACTTTTAGTATGGCTTCAATTAAGTAAAATTAAACTGGCCCACATTATAGCACGACAAAAGAAATGAGGTCAGCTCTCCAACAAGTCACATGGCGTGATTCCACTACTTGCATCAGTCTCACTAAACGTCCCTCATATGTAGGGATCAGTTCAGTGAATCTGAAGGTTGCAATATGTATATTTATATAATGTTTACAGTTCTGGAAGTCAAGCACCCTGGTCATTTATCCGTGGCCTTTTTACTCCTTTGGTAATCAGTGTTTTGTTTTTTTACTGTGTCAAAGAACTCCCATCAATTTACAAATAGTTCAGCTACTGCTAAATTACAACTAACTGGAGAGAGAGAGATAACGGTTGACTTTTTTCAGGCTATTTATAGACTTTACAGTGCAGGAGGCCATTCGACCCATCAAGTCTGCATAGGCCCATGGAAAGATCACCCTCAGCCCACACCCCCACCCTCCCCATAACCCAGTGACCCCATCCAACCTTTTTGGACACTACGGGCAATTTAGCGTGGCCAATCTGCCTAACCTGCACATCTTTGGACTGTGGGAGGAAACCGGAGCACCCGGAGGAAACCCACGCAGACATGGGGAGGATGTGCAGACTCCGCACAGACAGTGACCCAGCAGGGAATCGAACCTGGGACCCTGGAGCTGTGAAGCAACTGTGCTAACCACTGTGCTACCATACTGCCCCCAGTGTAACAGGGTTTATACTATTTTAGTGTTAAATGTACTAACTCATTGTTGGGTGCTTCACAGTACTGTAGCTTTCTGTTATAAGCCCCACCAGACCCAGGGGAACAACCCAATCAATCTCATGGAATACAAGCTCCCCTGCTGAGGGGCTTGTCAATTCCCCGAGATAAAAGCCATCCCAAAAGGGAACCACATCTCAAGATAACCCCGGCGCTGCTTTAGATCAGTGTTTTTCAAACTCCCCCTCCCCAAAGACCCACTTTTGCCAACCGGTTGACCTGCGGGACCCAAGCCGGCCGACCCTCATGACCCACGCCACGTTCGCTTATCTTTAATGCTAGGGTAACCTACTTGGTCCTGACAATCTCCTCCAATCAGGTTCACAGGAGGGGAGGGTAATGTGCATATCAGGTGCAGACTTCAACCAGTTCCTTTGTGCCGTTCACCTTTGTGAAATCGGAAAATCCAACCTGATACATGCCGGTGGTCGTGAAGGGCAATAGCAACAAAATGCTCATTTCACTCAGCACTGCAGACGACTGAGAGTTGCTACTCTAGAATGCTGACAGCCTCAGAGGTTTTTGCGGTGTGTTTAATGTATCACAGTTCAGGTACAGCAGCATAGACTTTTCATTTGGAGTCAGCTATGAGTTAATAACCAACTCTGGGGTCAAGCTCAAAAAGACGTTTTCCACCCACCATTTCTCTTTCAAAAACTGAAACTTCTTCTCTCATTTGCCAATACTTCTCTGCATTTAACACATGGGCTGCATCCTTATTTGCATTGGCACAACTGACAAAACCATAACTGAAATCATCTTTATACTGCTTTGTTCCCGTGTTGTAGGCTATTAACTAGAGGCCCTGGAACGCTGTACAGAGGTAACACTAGCATTGCTGGGTCTCGTCTTGAACTCTCCCGAGTTACCTCTCGCCAGCCGATTCAGTGGTGAGATCCTGTCCAGTAGGTACACTGTCTGTGTGTCTCTCTGGACATCTCTTACTTGGAAGAAAACAATTAATCTTTATAGTCCTCTTCCATTTCAAGAAGCTCTCCATGATTTGGCATCAAAAGCAAGGCCACCTTGAGTGTGGGGTTAACAACATGGCAACCCAGTGGAAACTGGCTGAACCGAAAAGGACTTTTGGGAGAGCGTAGAGTTCAGGAGGCTCCAGGGTATGTCAGAGATGGAGGTAAATAGCATAGGATGCCTCCCATTCAAGTGAGCAGCGCCCCAGAGGAACAAAACTACTGGGACCCAGCCTTTTCCAGAACAACGTCAAGCCAGACCCGCTGCTGCCAGGCGAGATATCTCCCCGAAGCAATGGAGGAGGAGTCAAGAGGTGCTGCACCTGGGGCTGGAGAAACCGCAGGGACCAGCATCGCCAGGTCAGCCAACAAGCATGTCTCCCTGGTCAAGTCAAGTGCCCACTGAGAGCCAGGACCTTCCACCTAAAGCAGCCTGATGAAGGAGAGTCATGCAGTTGAATTGCATCGCTGCGGGTTTCCCCTATCAAAGTCATCGTAGAGGTGAGTGGTCACCCACACATAATGGAACTGGACACAGGGGGCTGCGGTCTCGGTAATTGGCAGACGTTCGAAAAGATCAGGACGGGAATCCAGCGTTTAAAGAGGCGAAGTTGGCAACATATACGAGAGCCACTGACCCCAGTTGCCTACGGTCAGCGGCCCGTCTGATTTGACAATAGTCCAGAGTCTGCTGGGCCGTGATTAGACTGTCAGCAGATTTTCAGGATGGGCACTGGGGAAGTATCCAGAGGTTTTCCACAAGGGCCTGGGATCAAAGGTGCAGTGGCCAGGTTTCACATACCCAGAGGTCTCAAGTACTTCAGGGTCCATCCAGTTCCCTATACATTGCTGAAAAAGGTGGAGGATGAGCTCAACCACTTGGCAAGCGGAGGAATCATCCGTCCGGTATGATTGGCAGATTGGGCAGCGCCTGTAGTTTCGGTACTGAAACCAGATAAAACCGTCCGCCCATGTGGAGATTACAAGCCAACGGTGAACAAGGTTTCTTGTTTGGACAGAAACCCAATGCCACGAATGAGAACCTCAGCGCAAAGCTGGCTGGAGGGCTCTGTCTCTGAAGTACACAGACCTCTAATAAATGGAGCTAGATACGGGTTCTGGAAGATTCGTGACCATTAATACTCACAGAGGCCTCTACGAATATACAAGGTTGCCATTCGGGGTAACATCGGCTTGTGCTATTTTCCAGAGTCATGGAGAACACTCTCCAAGGACTACCACGGGTGGCCGTTTACTTGGATGATGTCCTGATCATCAGTCACCAAAAAGGAGCACCTGAGCAACTTGGAGGAAGTCCTCCACTGGTTTTCCAAGACAGGCACCTGCCTGGAGAGGAAAATACATTTTTTTTTAATGCAAAAGTCATCATGTCCTTAGGGCAACGTGTTGACCGAGCCAGTTTGCACCCAGTAGAGAAGGTGCGAGCAATCAAACAAGCCTCCACGTCCAAGAACACAACCAAATTGCGGTTGTTCTTACGATTCGTGATTATTACAGGAGGAATTTATCCCTACTTGGCAACCATCCCAACACCGCTACATGCGCTATTAAGAAAACACCAGGATTGGGAGTGGAGAGAGCCGCAAGAAGCATTCGCCAAAGTAAAGCAGCAACTGTCGTTATCGGGTTTGTTGAGCCACTCCGACCCCTTAAAGCCCATTTTGGTCATGCGTGATACTCCCTACGTGGAATCAGAGCAGTATTTTCCCACCCCATGGACGGAACGGAGAGATCAATAGCCTTCGCATCGCAGACTTTGGCCACTGCAGAGCACAACTGTGCTCAGATCAAGAAAGGAGGACTGGCCGTCATTTCTGTCATGAAATGGGTATGGGTGTCAGACAAGGTGATTCCATCAATAGCATCTGCCTGGATACAGCGTTGGGCCCTATTGTTAGCGGTGTACGAGTACATGCTTGAATATTGCCCAGGGATGCAGATAATGAACACGGAAGTTCTGAGCCCAACGGCTGCCACTGCCGACATTACATCTCCACCAAAGACTAATGAGGTCGTATCACCCTCAAATTTTATGACTATCTTGCCAGTCACCGTCACACAAGTCCGTGACTGACTCAGAAGGACCCAGTTACGCCACATTGTCTTACACGGACAGTCAGTAAGGGAAACTGCTCAAGGAACTGGGAGTTTCTGAGACCAAGCAGCAAGAGCTTAGAGGACGGCACCTTCCTAGGGGAGCTCGCATTATGATTCCAAGTCAGGGCAGACAGATCTACACAATGGACACCTAGGGATGTCAAAGATGAAAATGCTGACCAGGAGCTACGTATGGTGGCCAAGCCCGATGGAAAATCAAGCGACTGACCCAGCAATGCACCACTGCCAGGAACATCAGAAGCTTCCGCCAGTCGCACCCCATCACCCATGGGAATGGCCCGACCAGCCTTGGGTGTGCCTGCATGCAGATTTTGCCGAACGATTTCAAGGCTGATAGTGATAGTTTTCTTGCTGATAGTGGGCGTTCATTCCAAATGGTTAAACGTCCATCGAATGGGCAGCACGGTGGTTAGCATAAATGCTTCACAGCTCCAGGGTCCCAGGTTCGATTCCCGGCTGGGTCACTGTCTGTGCGGAGTCTGCACGTCCTCCCCGTGTGTGCGTGGGTTTCCTCCGGGGGCTCCGGTTTCCTCCCACAGTCCAAAGATGTGCGGGTTAGGTGGATTGGCCATGCTAAATTGCCCGTAGTGTCCTAAAAAAGTAAGGTTAAGGGGGGGGGGTTGTTGGGTTACGGGTATAGGGTGGATACGTGGGTTTGAGTAGGGTGATCATTGCTCGGCACAACATCGAGGGCCGAAGGGCCTGTTCTGTGCTGTACTGTTCTATGTTCTATGAATGCCGTCTCTGAGAAGCTAATAATCTCATTCAGTAGCCATGGCATCTTAGAGGTATTGTACCATAGACAATGGTACCCCACGCACTAGCGATGTGTTTGCACTCTTCATGAAGACAAATGGGGTGAAGCGCCATACTATCCTTCCTCAAATAGTCTGGCTGAGTGAGCAGTGCAGACTTTCAAGAAAGGTATGAGAAAACAGGCCGCAGGATCCATGGTTCAGGTACCATACCATGCTACACTTAAACCCAGAGAGGTACCGGCGGAACTGCTGATGGGCCAGAAGCTAGAAGACACCTTAGCCTAATTTTCCCTGATATCAGCGGCAAAGTGGAACGGACACAAGACCTCCAGCGGCAGTACCGAAGCAGCTGGACGCAGGACAGAAGTTTCCGACTGGGGTATACATCCCAAACCAGGTGGTGCCCGGTGGATACCAGAAACCACGGTGATACAGACTTGACCGGTATCTTGCACGGTAAAAACACAAGAACGGGCAGTGCAGAAGCATCTGGTCTATGTCCCGGGCAGGGAGCCAGCATCAGGACCGACCCCACTGGAGGAACCGTTTCACAGCTCTGCCTGCCTGGCACAAGGGGGCCTGAGGACATCTTTTCTTAAGGGCTCTGACATGAAGATGCAAGGGGTGGAAGATTCAGGATCCAACATGGGAGACTCGGGTATCCACATGTTCGGACAGCGGTCGCCGACGGTACCTCCCAGACAATTGACACAAAAACAACTTTTCCCGATATGCTACACATCCCCCGACCCAGGCCCACAACAGCCAGAGGCTCAATCACAAAGCGGAGCAGGCAGTCTCCTCCACTCCCTGTGACAGAGGGACTTGCAGACGTTGAGGAGAGAGGGGTGTTATAACCTCCATGAGGATGACCGAATCAACCTCACTGTGAGGCTCATGGAATATGAGCTCCCTCGCTGATGGGCGGAGGCCCAACAGCGGAGCTCGCTAATTCCCCCAAGATAAAAGTCGGCCGAAGTGGGAGTCAGCATCTCAGGAAGGCCCCAGCTGGGACTGGAGTGTTGATTAGTTGCTGTTTTCCCTAACCGCGAGTAGGAAATAAACCACTTTTGACTTACCTTTCCGGGACTCCTCGTTGACTACAACCCTTAAAGGAGCCACCAACATGGAGGGAGATTCTCAATCATTACAGAATTGAGGAGCATATTTCCAGCACTTTAGAATAAATACAAATGGTTTGAAGAGTCTATTCCTACATTCACCATCTACATATTTCTTAGTCACATGAAGCATTGGGAGCTGTTGACTTAAAGACAATTTCAGCCCTGCCCACAAGTGTTGAAGTGTTTCCATTTGCACACAGCAGGCTGTGAAATAGCAACTGTGCTTTTCACTGTCTTGACACTAGGACTAGATTCAGGTCTATGGCTATCTTGTTTGAAACTTTAAACTATTCTTACCTTATTCCATCCACTGGTGTGGCTGGCAACTTGATTCACTTGTTCTTTGAAATCCTGATACTCAAGTGGCCTGTAAAATGATACAAACAGAAGAGCGAAGCTATACAGCGTTTGATTGCAATACAGAATTGTAATTTCTATTTAATAGTTCAAAGAAACGCTAAGTATCCGTAATGGAAAAGGGAAGTGGGGGAGGCCAATTTTCATGTTAAATATTCCTCATGCACAAAAACAATATAAACAATATTTACTGCTGACTAATACCTTGCCACCTCCATCTGGATCTTAAACACTCCCCTCTTTGATCTTTTTGTTAAATTACAATTGTGTTCTGTCTTGGGAGGGGGGAGAATGTTTTTCTACTTTTAAACGGTGCTATATAAAGGCAGCGGCAGGTGAAATCTAATTCATGGTGTAGCAGTTTGTCTTCTGACCAATTTGTCTCTTCCCCACCACAGGAGAGTGTAGATTTCATTAAAGTCAGGATTCATCTTACAGACACTGGCCACCATCCGACTAACCCAACACCTGCATACATTTTGTTTTTAGAAATTTAGAATGCCCAATTCATTTTTTCCAATTAAGGGGCAATTTAGCATGGCCAATCCACCTACCCTGCACATCTTTGGGTTGTGGGGGTGAAACCCACACAAACACGGAAGAATGTGCGGACAGTGACCCAGAGCCAGGATTGAACCTGGGACCTCGGCGCTATGAGGCAGCAGGGCTAAACGGAGTGATTTTTAAAAAAGCTTTTGGAAAGGTTTATGTATATTTCTTCTGCTCCTTTGTTGCTTCCCCGCCTGCCGCCTAGGCGGGGAAGCAGCAGCAGTGGGGCAGCTGTGGGCGCGGGAGCAGCAGGAGCTGCTTCAGCGCTCCTTCAAGGAGCTCACAGCCGAGATTTTGGAGCCGTTTAAGGCCTCGCTGGACAAGCTGGTGGCGACTCAGACGGCTCAGGCCGGGGAGATTCGGGAGCTGCGGCACAAGGCTTCGGAGAATGAGGATGAGCTTTTGGGCCTGGCAGTGAAAGTGGAGTCGCACGAGGCATTGCACAAGAAATGGCTGGCGAGGATGGAGGAGATAGAGAACCACTCCCGCCGGAAGAATCTACGGATTTTGGGCCTCTCGGAGGGGCTGGAAGGCTCGGATTTGGCGGCCTATGTGGTCCTAATGTTAAACTCGCTGATGGGTGCAGGGTCGTTTCGTGGTCCCCTGGAGCTGGAAGGCGCCCATCGAGTGCTGCAGCGGAAGCCCAGGCTGAACCAACCGCCCAGGGTGGTGCTGGTCCGTTTTCACCGCTTGGTTGACCGGGAGTGCGTGTTGAGGTGGGCGAAGGAGAGGAGCAGCAGGTGGGAGAACACGGACGTTCGCATTTTTCAGGACTGGAACGCGGAGGCGGCGAGGAGAAGAGCTGGTTTCAATCGAGTGAAGGGAGTGCTCCACAGGAAGGGGTAAAGTTTGGCCTTCTACAGCCGGCTCGCCTCTGGGTCACGTACAAGGACCGCCAGCTCTATTTTGACTCTCCGGAGGAGGCCTGGGCTTTTGTCCAGGCTGAGAACTTGGATTCGGACTGCGGACTGGGAGGAAATGTACTTTGCTCGGAGGCTTTGCCCTCTTAGGTATCCTTTCGCCTATAGTGGCTGTGTTTGCTGATGGTTGTTTCCGGTTTGTTTTCGCTATTTTAGTTATGGTTATTTGGGTTCTTTCGGGGTTTCTTTGGGGCTGTTGGTTATTTATTGTGGTGCTTTTTTTTGTTTTTTCCACAGGTGGGTTGGGGAGTAGTTTGGGGTCCCGATGGGTCATGTGTCCGTCTTTTTCCCGCGTGTTGGGTCCGAGGGGCGGTGCTCGGGTTGGAAGCGCGGGCTTTCTTCCCGCGCCGGAGGAATTGGGGGCAGGGCCTGTGCTGGGAGGGAGGGATTGGCGGCTGTGTTGCATCCGGGGGGGGGTTGTGGTTATGGTGGGAGTAGCCGGGGTCAGCGGAAGTCAGCTGACTCACAGAAGCATAATGTTGGGGGTACCGCAGCTAGGGGGGCCGGGTTGTTGCTGCAGGGACTGCGAGGGAATGGCTGGTGAGGGGGGGGGGGGGGGGGGGGGGGGGGGTTGGCCATCGTGGGGAGCGGGCTTGGGGGGTTCCCCGGGCACGTGGTGGGTTGAGGAAGGGCTATGGCTGATCGGCATAGAGGGAAGGGGGCGGCCCCTCGGGTTCGGTTGGTCACATGGAACGTGAGGGGGCCGAATGGTCCGGTGAAGCGATCCCGGGTCTTGGCTCACTTGAGGGGGCTGGGAGCGGATGTGGCTATGCTCCAGGAGACGCACCTCAGGGTTACGGATCAGGTGAGGCTAAGAAAAAGTTGGGTGGGACAGATGTTTCACTCGGGGCTTGATGCAAAGAACCGTGGGGTGGCAATTTTGGTGGGTAAGAGCCTGTCGTTCGTCGCGTCCAAAGTGGTGGCGGACAGTGCAGGTCGATATGTGATGGTGAGTGGGAGACTTCAGGGGGAGCGGGTGGTCTTGGTTAATGTTTATGCCCCCCAACTGGGATGATGCGGGCTTCATGCGGTGTATGCTGGGCCTGATCCCGGACCTGGAGACAGGGGGATTGATTCTGGGTGGGGACTTTAACACGGTTGAAGTCTAGGACGGGCAGGAGGCCGGCAGCGGCCTCGGTGCGGAGGGGGTTCATGGATCAGATGGGAGGGGTGGACCCTTGGAGGTTTTTGAAGCCGGGGAGGTAGGGAGTTCTCCTTTTTCTCCCATGTTCATAAGGCGTACTCCCGGATTGACTTTTTCATGCTTAGCAAGGCGCTGATCCAGAGAGTGGTGGGTGCGGAGTATTCGGCGATAGCCATTTCTGATCATGCTCCACATTTGGTGGACCTGGAGCTGGGGGAGGGGAAAGATCAGCGCCCGCTGTGGAGGCTGGATGTGGGGCTTTTGGCAGAGGAGGAAGTGTGTGGGCGGATCCGTAGGGGTATAGAGGGGTATCTGGAAACCAATGACAACGGGGAGGTGCAGGTTGGGATGGTTTGGGAAGCACTAAAGGCAGTAGTTAGAGGGGAGCTGATATCTATTCGGGCGCAGAGGGAGGGGGGGGGAAAGAGAGTCGAGAGGGAGAGGCTGGTGGAGGAGATGGTCAGGGTGGATAGGAGATATGCAGATATGCATAAGGAGGGGCTTCTGAGGGAGCGGTGCAGTCTCCAGGCGGAGTTTGACATTTTAACCACCCGTAAGGCGGAGGTGCAGTGGAGGAGGGCCCAGGGGGCGGTGTATGAGTACGGGGAGAAGGCGAGCCGGATGTTGGCTCACCAGCTCCAGAAGCGGGAGGCAGCTAGAGAAATTGGGGGAGCCACAGATGCAGGTGGGAACTTAGTGCGGGGTGGAAAGGACATCAATGGGGTGTTCAGATCCTTTTATGAGGGGCTGTACCGGGCGGTACCCCCGGGGAAGCAGGCGGGATGGACCGCTTTTTGGATAAGCTGGAGTTCCCAAGAATAGGGGACGAGCAGGTGGAGGGTTTGGGGGCCCCAATTGAGTTGGAGGAGCTGGTGGAGGCGCTGGGAAGTATGCAGACAGGGAAAGCGCCGGGGCCTGACGGGTTCCCGGTGGAATTTTATAAGAAATTATCAGATTTGCTGGGCCCGCTGCTGGTGAGGACCCTGAATGAGGCCAGGGAGGGGGGGGCTCTGCTCCCAACGATGTCCAGGGCAATTATCTCTTTGCTCCTGAAGCAGGACAAGAACCCCCTTCAGTGTGGGTCTTATAGGCCGATCTCACTCCTTAACGTAGATGTCAAGTTGTTGGCAAAGGTCCAGGAGGGTGGAGGATGTGGTCCCGACGGTGATTCACGAGGACCAAACGGGGTTTGTAAAGGGGAGACAATTGAATGCCAAGGTGCGGAGGCTCCTGAATGTTATGATGATGGCGCCGGTGGCTGGGGAGTCAGAAATAGTGGCGTCCATGGATGCGGAGAAAGCTTTTGATAGGCTGGAATGGAGTTACCTGTGGGAGGTGTTGCGGAGGTTTGGGGAGGGGTTTATTAGCTGGGTGAGGCTGCTGTACAGCTCTCCGGTGGCGAGCGTGGTGACGAATGTGAGGGGTCAGAGGACTTTCGGCTTTCCAGAGGGATGAGGCAGGGGTGCCCCTTGTCTCCCCTGCTCTTCGCGTTAGCAACTGAGCCCCTGGCCATGGCGCTGAAGGACTCAAAGGGTTAGAGGGGGATTGTGTGGCGGCGGCCGGGGGGGGGGGGGGGAAGAGGAGCACCGGTTGTCGCTGTATGCAGATGATCTGCTGCTGTATGTCGCAGACCCAGCTGAGGGGATGCCAGAGGTGCTGAGGATACTTGAGGAGTTTGGGGATATAAGCTCAATGTGGGGAAAAGCGAGCTGTTTGTCCTGCACCTGGGGGGTCAGGAGAGGGAGATAGGGGAACTCCCGTTGAGGAGGGCTGAGGGGAGCTTTAGGTATCTTGGGGTCCACGTGGCTAGGACCTGGGGGGCTATGCATAGGCTTAACTTTTCACAGCTGGTGGGGCAGATAGAGGAGGAGTTCAGGAGGTGGGATGCGCTGCCGCTCTCGTTGGCGGGCAGGGTCCAGTCGGTTAAAATGACGGTGCTCCCGAGGTTTTTGTTTCTTTTCCAGTGCCTCCCCATGTTGATCCCGAAGGCTTTTTTCAGAAGGGTGAATAAGTCGATTCTGGGGTTTGTGTGGGCGCGGAAGGCCCCGAGAGTAAGGAGGGTATTTTTGGAGCGAAGAAGGGAGGTAGGGGGCCTGGCGCTGTCCAACCTGTATGGATATTATTGGGTGGCGAACGTGGCGCTGATTCGCAGGTGGGTGACGGAAGGGGAGGGTGACACACGGAAGAGATTGGAGGTAGCGTCCTGTGCGAGTACAAGTCTGGAGGCCTGGGTGACGGCCCCACTTCCACTCCCCCGGCAAAGTACTCCACAAGTCCGGTGGTGGTTGCGTCCCTCAAAATCTGGGGACAGTGGAGGCGGCATAGGGGGGAAGTGAAGGCCTCAGTTTGGGCCCTGATACGGGGCAATCACCGTTTTGCGCCAAGGAGAACGGGTGGGGGATTTGGGAGTTGGCACAGGGCAGGCATCAGACAGTTTGGGGACCTCTTCTTGGATGGGAAGTTCGTGACTCTGGAGGAGCTGGTGGGGAAGTGGAACTTCCCCCCCTGGGAACACTTTTAGGTATATACAGGTCAGGGACTTTGTTAAGAGGCAGGTGGCGGAGTTTCCGCGGCTGCCGCCAAGGGGGGTGCAGGACAGGGTGCTTTCGGGGACGTGGGTCGGGGAAGGGAAGATCTCAGCTATCTACCAACTGATGCAGGAGGAGGAGGAGGCCTCAGTAGATGAGCTCAAAGCGAAATGGGAGGAAGAGCTAGGGGAAGAGATTGAGGATGGAACGTGGTCGGACGCCCTGGAGAGGGTGAATTCTTCCTCCTCTTGCGCACGGCTCAGCCTAATTCAGCTGAAGGTGCTGCACAGGGCTCACATGACGGGGGCAAGGATGAGCCGGTTTTTCGGAGGGGAAGACAGGTGTGGGAGGTGTTTGGGTGGCCCGGCAAACCACACCCATATGTTTTGAGCATGTCCGGCTTTGGGGTTTTGGAAGGGGGTGGCGGGGATTTTGTCGGAGGTGGTTGGGTCTAGGGTCAGGCCGGGCTGGGGGCTCGCAATCTTTGGGGTAGCTTCGGAGCCGGGAGTGCAGGAGGCGAGAGAGGCTGGCATTCTGGCCTTTGCGTCTCTAGTAGCCGGCGCAGGATTCTGTTACAGTGGAGGGATACACGGCCCCCGAGTTCGGAGACCTGGGTCAACGACATGACTGGGTTCATCAAGTTGGAGAGGATGAAATTTCCCCAGAGGGGGTCGGTACAGGGGTTCTTTCGGCGGTGGCAGCCCTTTCTCGATTTCCTGGCCGGGGGGGGGGGGGTTTGGGGTTGTTTTTGTGGCGGTGGGTTTGTTATGTTATTTTCTTCTTCTTTCTTGTATTGCTATTTGTTATTATTTATTGGGGGGGGGGGGGGAAAGAGTTATTTTCTTGTTTTGGTGTGGAAACACGCCTTGTTTGTTTTAAATTGCAGGGAGAAAATTTGTTATTGTTATTAAAAAACTTGAATAAAAATTATTAAAATAAAAAAAATAACATTCCCATAAAAGATTAATAAGGTCAGAGGGATGTGGAGTCAGAGTACAAATGGAGAACAGTTTGCTAGCTGGTTTAAAGAGTGACAGCAGAATGGGAGTAGAGGATCGTTATTTGGAGTGGTAGAAGGAAGGGAGGTCTTGTGATGCAGTGGGTGGCGTCCCTGCCTCTTGAGCCAGGAGCTTAGGATTCAAGTTCCACTCCAGGGCCAGGTTTTCCAGCTTCGTTGTTCAGCAACCCAGCCAAAGTCCACTGGGTTTTCTTGGGACTGGATGATCCAGGTGACGAGCAGAGCCAGAAAACCCTGCCCCAGGAGGTGATGGTCAAGGAAGGTATGTTAACAGCGTGGCCAAACAGGTTAAGTATAAAGTTGTAAATCCTGCCAATGGCAGGCAGTAGTGCAGAGTGTCGAGGCCAGTCATGTGATGGAAAGAAATTGGAGCCTTGACCGGCACTATTCTTGGCTCCTGGTTACAACATGTAAAAGTGCACTCCGTCGCACCAACTCGGACTCCCTGGATTTTTTTTTTTAATACATAAATTTAGAGTACCCAATTTTTTTCCCCCTCCCAATTAAGCGGCAATTTAGCGTGGTCAATCCACCTAACCTGTACATCTTTGGGTTGTGAGGGCACGCAAACACGGGGAGAATGTGCAAACTCCACACGGACAGTGACCCGGGGTCGGGATTGAACCCGGGTCTTGGGCACCGTGAGTCAGCAGTGCTAACCACTGCGCCACCGTGCTACCCCTGACTCCCCAGAATATATCACATGGAAGGTGCAAGTCTAGGTGGGCTAGGGGGAAGAAAAGGAATCTGAGCTCAGATACATCAATCAAGTAGCACCACAAGATAGCAAGGCCACAATAAAGCATACCGAGCATAAGGCTTCACTCCTAGACAGATAGAATTTAAAAACAAATTGGGAAGATATGCTAACCTATGTCACACTTACTGCATGCAGTTCTGCTCACAGGTTATAAAATAAGAGGCACTGAAGCAAGTGCAGGGAAGATTTACAGATTATCAGAAATGCATGAACATGGTGACATATTTAATTTTTTTCCCCACTACATGATCCAATTAAATTTTGGAGTTAATTGCTTAAAAATAAGCAAATAGGGACAGCACGGTGGCCTAGTGGTTAGCACAAACCGCCTCACGGCACTGAGGTCCCAGGTTCGTTCCCGGCTTGGGTCACTGTCCGTGTGGAGTTTACCCATTCTACCCGTGTCTGCGTGGGTTTCGCCCCCACAACCCAAAAAATGTGCAGAGTAGGTGGATTGGCCACGCTAAATTGCCCCTTAATAGAAAAATAATTGGGTAATCTAAATTTATATTAAAAAATAAGCAAATGGCAAGTGGTGCATATGGCATAATGCATCAAAGAAATTTAGCAGATATTAATTCTATTGTTGTTTATGAAAGCTACTTTGCTACTTGGAAAGATCCCTAGCTAAATTTTTTAACTTTTTTCCAAACAATTATTAAAATAACTAGTGTTTCTTGTGGATTATGAACTTGCATTACATAGTAAAAATGGTTCACATCTATCCATCCTGCCCTCTCTCTCCTCCCCATTCAAAGCTCCCTTCACTCTCACATGCAACTAGATTCAAAGGTTAGTGCAAATCCGTGCAGTCAATTCCCTATAATGGTAAGATGTTCACAAAATAAACCCGTTAATGTTGGTAGATAGTCATCAAAGCAGTCAGCAAACAATTTCAAGGCAATATCCTGAAAATCACTTTGTATACCTGCTTGATATTACATACTCATAACACTCCTGCTTATATAGTGGCTGTCTGCATATCGTATTTTTGCAGGATATATTTGATAGGATGAATTGAGTTGTGGCAGAGAAGCGATTTTATTATTTCCAATCCAATCTTTGTTACGTCAGTTTAAGCCAGTGGAGACCAGTTGTTTCTCTCGGGGGAAAGAATTCAAAGTGATGCTGGCCAAGCTCTAACAAGGTTGCATGCCCAGAACTGACCAACTGGTATTGAAGGTTTCTTATTGGTTACTGATCTGCAGAGGATACAGCAGGACATAGATAGGTTGGAGACTTGGGCAGAGAAATGGCAAATGGAGTTTAATCCAGACAATGTGAGGTAATACATTTTTGTAGGTCTAACATGAGAAGAAATATACCGTAAATGGCAAAACTCTTAGGAATATAGAAAGTCAGAGAGATCTGGGCGTGCAGGTCCACAGATCTTTGAAAGTGGCAACACAAGTGGACAAGGCAGTCAAGAAAGCATACGGAATGCTTGCCTTCATTGGACGGGGCACAGAGTATAAAAACTGGCAAGTCATGCTCCAGTTATATAGAACCTTGTACGGCTGCACTTGGAATATTGCGCACAATTCTGGTTGCCACACTACCAGAAGGACGTGGAAGCTTTGGAGAGGGTGCAGAGGAGGGTGTTAGCTGTGTGGAGAGGCTGAATAGACTCGGACTGTTTTCATTAGACAGAGGTAGAGGGGTGACGTGATAAGAGGTCTACAAGATTATGAAGGGCATGGATAGAGTGGATGGGCAGGCGCTCTTTCCCAGGGTGGAGGGGGCAGTCACCAGAGGTCATAGGTCCATGGGCAATATTTAGAGGAGATGTGCAAGGCAGGTTTTTTTTTAATGCAGAGGGCGGTGAGTGCCTGGAACGCATTGCCAGGGGAGGTTGTGGAAGCAGATACATTAATGGCATTCAAAAGGCATGGATAGGATGGGTATAGAGGGCTACGGCACATGGAAGTGCTGAAGGTTTTGGCCAAGGTTGGTATCATGACCGGTCCAGGCTTGGGGTTCTGAAGGGCCTGTTCCTGTGCTGTATTGTTTTGTTCTTTATAATGAGGAATAAAAAAGGTGAGATTCCGTTTGTTGCAGTGGAAGTGGAAGTGGGAGAAGGGTGTATGTTATTAGGGATGCTACTCGGTGCTTTCCATTCAACCAGAATTTTACCAATGCTGCAAACAACAGAAACACATACTCACTTGCTGAGAATATTTTGGAGTGCTGTCTGCAGCTGCACAGCAAGTTCCCGGAATACTTTTTCTCCAAGTTGGGCCAGGCAATCTTCTATTGAGCTTTCGTGATTGCTGGACTAAATACTGGAGAAGTGTGACATTCAAATCCTGTACTGGCAAAGGCTAGAAGGAAAGAGTTGAGAGAGAGAATTTTTGTTTTTTTTTTAAGAACAAATGAACTTAGCGAGCTCCTGCTCCGTGGAGAGGCGGTCATTAATAGGAGATTTAATTTATTACAGTACTATGTTGCTTTCCCTACATTTGTTACGCTATTATGCTGCTTTACATACATTTTGTACTATTAACATCTGCAAATCTGATCCCAAAACTTCCAGATTAAGAGGAATGTAACATTTTCATTAGGTTTTAGTATTTTGCAGCACAAGGAATTTATACAAATTGGGTTGTGACCCAAGATTACGCAGACTGTATTCAAAACAGAAGTATCATTAAAAAAAAGTGACGTCTTTCCATTCTACTGATCTCATAGAATCTTTCTGCTCTGATTATCCACTTAAAACTTCTCCAAAGACAGAGTACTGTATGCACGTGTGTGAATAAAAGAATTGTCATTACTGAAGCAGAGACTAAACAAAAATGTTTTGTTTTAAATAAATTTAAAGTACCTAATTTCTTTTCCAATTAAGGGGCAATTTACATGCAGAGGCGAAGGGGGCATGCTGGTACGTTTTCACTACCGGTTGGAATGCTGGTCTGCTGACATTTTCCTGCCTTCAGACTACTTTCAGGGTGGTGATTATACACCTGCCAGTGGTAGGTAGCCAATTAAAGCACCAATCAAGGGACTCTTCACATGCAGCCTGGATTTGAGACAGTGGATAGGCTCACTGATGCGGCTGGAGCCCGTAGATAAATGGTGGCAGTCTGGAGGGGCCAGAGGATCTGTTGGGCTAGCCATCCCTTCGAGGTCTACCCATGGCTGCATTATTCTTTCCCCCATATACAAATCTTCAGATTTCAATAAAGCCACAGATATCGCCACTGGCCCTCCCGACTGTGTAGCCAGCTAACAGTCTAATTGAACAGAGCCTCTTCTTAATGGCCCGGTCCTCAATTTCCTTTAGAATTCGACCTCAACCACCTCCACAACTCAGTCAGGAATGGGATCCTGGAACTAAAAGTCAGCCATTTTCTTTTTTCTTTTTAAATTTACAATGTCCAATTACTTTTTCCCCTATTAAGGGGCAATTTAGCGTGGCCAATCCACCTACCCAGCACATCTTTTGGGTTGTGGGGACGAGACCCACGTAGACACAGGGAGAATGTGCAAATTCCACACGGACAGTGACCCGGGGCCGGATCGAACACGGGTCCTTAGCGCCGTGAGGCAGCAGCGCTAACCACTGCCCCACCGTGCCGCCCCTAGTTCAGCCCTTTTCTGTGGCAGTTATTTCATAGATATTAAAAAATGATTTCACAATAAAAACATATTTAAAATTCAAATTAGATAATGAACACAAAACCTCAGCAGAAATTTACATTATTGACAGGAAAACACAGCAAACGTGTATAATTCAAATTTCTCAGATCAGGTATTTAAAATTCAAAAAAGTGGAAGTAACTATAGGCAAAAGTAACTATCAGGAAGCACAAGTGTGCATGTATAAATAACTGTATCTAGGCCAGCTAATACCCATGTTGTTAAGTAAAATATTTTCACAGTAACTTCATTGCAATGTTAATGTAAGCCTACTGGTGACACTAATAAAGATTATTGTAAATCCTACACTTGGGCTTCACATTACAGTCACTAGCAACCATCAAAAGTATTGTTTTCTCTTTCACCAGTAGAAAATAGGAGAATGTCAGCATACCCAAATACATTAGAACATCACAATATGCTCTGACATCCTTACAATGATAATGAATCATAAATAGCAAGTCCCTTCTTTAACTTATCATAAAGTTAGTTGTACAATCTGCATTTCAAGTCAAATGCATCAAGTCATCTAACTCACTCAAGTGGTGGTTCACCAACAACAAACCAGCATGGTGGCATGATTGCAACAGTGGTTAGCAACTGTTGACTGCAGCTTGCGCCAGGGACCCAGGTTCGATTACCGGCTGCTTGGTCACTGTCTGTGCGGAGTCTGATACGTTTTCATTAACAGCACGTGTCTGCGTGGATCTTACTCCAGGTGCCTCCGGTTTTCCTCCCACAAGACCAGAACGACATGCTGTGTAGGTTAATTTGCCGACACTTCTGAATTCACCCTCTCTGTGTACCCGGGACAGGTGCCGGAATTGTGGCGGAACTAGCGGCTCTTTCACAGTATTTCATTGCATTGCTAGTGTTAATGTAAGCCTACTTCGTGACACTAGTAAACATTATCATTTAGTATTTATCAGGAATTTAAACCAACCTTTATTTAATCTTCATCATGCAGTGAGTTTTTGAGTTCTTTCTTGTACTTACCATCTTAATTTTTTATCGGCTACATTGCTCTGCAAAGGAGGCCTCGCTGTTGATTGTGTCCCTATAAAAGCAAGTAAGCAGCATATCACCAATTTTACCCGGTGCGGATTACAGAAACATAATGCCAAGGACAAGAAACGCAATTGAAGCTAATCTCTCTACTAGCCTAATGAATTAAACCAGCGATGCATTCAAACCAAATTGACAAAGATTCCTCCAACTTCCACATCATTGGTTCAGCTTCCACATTTCATGCTAAACCTTGTAAAAACAAATAATTACTGTCCCTCTATCAAGACTTTTGCGTTCCCAAAGCAGTGCACTTTAAACTAATAGCCTATGACATGTTGTCAGAATTCATAACACATCATGCAGAAATCGAGTAGACAGGTTTTCTGTAGTCATGCGTAACCTATCAGAAGGCTTACTGTCCAAAAACTAATAATTTATCAAGGTAGTATAACAGAGTCCAAAACTACTACTGCTTGTAAAATATAAACTCAGCTTGTTTCTAGTGCAAAGTGCACTTCTGCTTGTAAAACATAAACTCACCCTAATGCAATCAATAAAAGTCTATGCTTCTTTAAAATTCTGTCAAAGTACAAATGGAACAAAATTTACCAAGTGTGTTTGAGGATAGACTACTTTATGGCACAGCTCTTGTAACTACATCAATATGGTAACATTTTATTTGAAAATAACTCAATACACAAATCAGTCCACACACAATTTTAAGAACTGCTTTTATGTTTTCTCAAACACTTTTTTTGACATTACCTTCGCCTATTTGTTCTGCTTCTTTTCTTGTGAAACCAGTCCCAAGTATTTCAAGACAAGTATCTGTCTCATAGTGAAAGCCTTCAGAATGGCTGTAGCCATTTCACCGTGTCAGGATGGTACTTGAAAGTTGTAACTATGTGATTGACGATGCTAAGCCGGGAAGCGGGGGCGGGGAGGAGTTTATGGACAAAAAAAGTTTGCTGTTACAGCAAAAACAAACAAAACGAGGGACAAGCAGGACCTGCTATCTTGGCAAATTAAAGCTAGCTAAACACTTTACACATTACAATGAGTTAAAATTGACATTCTAGAGTGGACATGATTCCGGAAGTATTTTCTCATTATTAAAGTGGTGTTAGAAAGTTCCATGTATACCCAAAAAAAAAGTAAATGGTGAAAGCATCGAAGTTAAAATCCGAATTAAGATGTCCAGGCGCTGGCAGATACATTTAACATATCCCTTTAAGGCAGGCAAGCCCGCAGAATAGAAACAAAGTCAGTTTGTCCTTCGTTCAGCCCCCCCCCCCCCCCCCCCAGTCCACTTCCAAACAGGTCAGTCTGCTCCCTGCCGCTATTAAACCCCAAAGCGGAGCAGCCTTTACACCCATTACAGCCTTTACACCCATTACAGCCTTTATCACCCATTACAGCCTTTATCACCCATTACACAAAACGGGAAAACAAAAATGGGCAGAGCATTATAACTGTAACATTAACATTGAGGCCAGAATCCCCCCAGGCTGCAACTCCGCCCATTCCAGCCCCAAAATGACAAGGATTGTAACCGACAGCAAATCATTCAGCCAAGCTTCAAACTGATCTTCACTTAATCCCTTCCGCCCCCCC